>NW_027591165.1:5000-22500 GCF_964213995.1 Mustelus asterias | reverse complement strand
CTTCCTGAGGTCGATGACTGTCTCCCTCATTTGAGTTTGGTTCTAACCGTCATGGAAAAGACTTTTATCCATGAGTTGGGCTCTTTGCAATGAATGTTAAGGCCATCTGGTACCTGTAAAGAGCAGCCCCACAGGGACAGGCCTGGTTTGCATTAGGATGAGAATTGGAGCCAATATTCCTGGCACAAAGACAGAACTGTTCTCTTTCAAACTCCCAGATTAGGCAAACTGAGTCATGTGGCCAGGCAACCATTCCCTATCTGGCATCGCCCCATCCACAGGCCGTGTGCACATCGGGATAACCAAACCCTCACTCCCAAAACCATTGCAGCACCCCCTCCCTATCTCTGTAACCCCCTCCAGCCCCCACAACCCCTCCCTATCTCTGTAACCCCCTCCAGCCCCTACACCCCCCTCCCTATCTCTGTAACCCCCTCCAGCCCCTACACCCCCTCCCTATCTCTGTAACCTCCTCCAGCCCCTACACCCCCTCCCTATCTCTGTAACCCCCTCCAGCCCCTACACCCCCCTCCCTATCTCTGTAACCCCCTCCAGCCCCCACAACCCCTCCCTATCTCTGTAACCCCCTCCAGCCCCTACACCCCCCTCCCTATCTCTGTAACCCCCTCCAGCCCCTACACCCCCCTCCCTATCTCTGTAACCCCCTCCAGCCCCTACACCCCCCTTCCTATCTCTGTAACCCCCTCCAGCCCCTACACCCCCCTCCCTATCTCTGTAACCCCCTCCAGCCCCTACACCCCCCTCCCTATCTCTGTAACCCCCTCCAGCCCCTACACCCCCCTCCCTATCTTCGTAACCCCCTCCAGCCCCTACACCCCCCTCCCTATCTCTGTAACCCCCTCCAGCCCCCACAACCCCTCCCTATCTCTGTAACCCCCTCCAGCCCCTACACCCCCTCCCTATCTCTGTAACCCCCTCCAGCCCCTACACCCCCTCCAGCCCCTACACCCCCTCCCTATCTCTGTAACCCCCTCCAGCCCCTACACCCCCTCCCTATCTCTGTAACCCCCTCCAGCCCCTACACCCCCTCCCTATCTCTGTAACCCCCTCCAGCCCCCACAACCCCTCCCTATCTCTGTAACCCCCTCCAGCCCCTACACCCCCTCCCTATCTCTGTAACCCCCTCCAGCCCCTACACCCCCTCCCTATCTCTGTAACCTCCTCCAGCCCCTACACCCCCTCCCTATCTCTGTAACCCCCTCCAGCCCCTACACCCCCTATCTCTGTAACCCCCTCCAGCCCCTACACCCCCCCCTATCTCTGTAACCCCCTCCAGCCCCTACACCCCCTCCAGCCCCTACACCCCCTCCCTATCTCTGTAACCCCCTCCAGCCCCTACACCCCCTCCCTATCTCTGTAACCCCCTCCAGCCCCTACACCCCCTCCCTATCTCTGTAACCCCCTCCAGCCCCTACACCCCCTCCCTATCTCTGTAACCCCCTCCAGCCCCTACACCCCCTCCTTATCTCTGTAACCTCCTCCAGCCCCTACACCCCCTCCCTATCTCTGTAACCTCCTCCAGCCCCTACACACCCTCCCTATCTCTGTAACCCCCTCCAGCCCCTACACCCCCTCCCTATCTCTGTAACCCCCTCCAGCCCCTACACCCCCTCCAGCCCCTACACCCCCTCCCTATCTCTGTAACCCCCTCCAGCCCCTACACCCCCTCCCTATCTCTGTAACCTCCTCCAGCCCCTACACCCCCTCCCTATCTTTGTAACCCCCTCCAGCCCCTACACCCCTCCCTATCTCTGTAACCCCCTCCAGCCCCTACACCCCCTCCCTATCTCTGTAACCTCTTCCAGCCCCGACACCCCCTCCCTATCTCTGTAACGTCTTCCAGCCCCTACACCCCCTCCCTATCTCTGTAACCTCCTCCAGCCCCTACACTTCCTCCCTATCTCTGTAACCCCCTCCAGCCCCTACACCCCCTCCCTATCTCTGTAACCTCCTCCAGCCCCGACACCCCCTCCCTATCTCTGTAACCCCCTCCAGCCCCTACACCCCCTCCCTATCTCTGTAACCTTCTCCAGCCCCTACACCCCCCTCCCTATCTCTGTAACCCCCTCCAGCCCCTACACCCCCTCCCTATCTCTGTAACCTCCTCCAGCCCCTACACCCCCTCCCTATCTCTGTAACCCCCTCCAGCCCCTACACCCCCTCCCTATCTCTGTAACCCCCTCCAGCCCCTACACCCCCTCCCTATCTCTGTAACCCCCTCCAGCCCCTACACCCCCTCCAGCCCCTACACCCCCTCCCTATCTCTGTAACCCCCTCCAGCCCCTACACCACCTCCCTATCTCTGTAACCCCCTCCAGCCCCTACACCCCCTCCAGCCCCTACACCCCCTCCCTATCTCTGTAACCTCCTCCAGCCCCTACACCCCCTCCCTATCTTTGTAACCCCCTCCAGCCCCTACACCCCCTCCCTATCTCTGTAACCCCCTCCAGCCCCTACACCCCCTCCATATCTCTGTAACCTCCTCCAGCCCCCTACACCCCCTCCCTATCTCTGTAACCTCCTCCAGCCCCTACACCTCCTCCCTATCTCTGTAACCCCCTCCAGCCCCTACACCCCCTCCCTATCTCTGTAACCTCCTCCGGCCCCGACACCCCCTCCCTATCTCTGTAACCCCCTCCAGCCCCTACACCCCCTCCCTATCTCTGTAACCGCCTCCAGCCCCTACACCCCCTCCAGCCCCTACACCCCCTCCCTATCTCTGTAACCCCCTCCGGCCCCGACACCCCCTCCCTATCTCTGTAACCTTCTCCAGCCCCTACACCCCCCTCCCTATCTCTGTAACCCCCTCCAGCCCCTACACCCCCTCCCTATCTCTGTAACCCCCTCCAGCCCCTCCACCCCCTCCCTATCTCTGTAACCCCCTCCAACCCCTACACCCCCTCCCTATCTGTGTAACCCCCTCCAGCCCCCACACCCGTTGGCACTGACCCTCCCGCAGTGTCTCTTATTATTAAACAGTAACACCCACTGCCCCCCTCCCTCGATCTAGATTCTCCCACAGGGGGAAACATCCTCTCTCCTGTCGAGACCCCCTCTCAGGATCTTTAAGCTTTCAACCGAGTCGCCTCTCGCTCTGCTAAACTCCCAGCGGATACGACCCTAACCTCTCCGACCTTTCCTCATCAGACCACTCGCTCCGACCCTGGTGTTAGTCTGGGAAACCTTCTCCAAACTGCTCCCAACACATTGACATCTTTCCCTTAAATATGGAGACGGATCCTGTTCACAATATTCCAGATGTGCTCTCGCCAACGCCCCGATACAACTGGAGCGTAACCTCCCTCCTCCTGTAATCAGTTCCCCCTCACAATAACATTCCATTCACTTTCCCAATCTCTCGCTGTACCTGTACACCGGCCTTTTGTGATTCATGCACTGGGACATCCAGATCCCTCTGCCACCTCACAGCTTTGCAATCTCTCACCGTTTAGATAATAGCAGAGGGACCTGGGTGTCCTTGTGCAGGAATCTCAAGGAGTTAGTTCGCAGGTGCAGCAGGTAATTAAGGCGGCAAATGGAATTTTGTCCTTCATTGCGAGAGGGATGGAGTTTAAAAACAGCGAGGTTATGTTGCAGCTGTATAAGGTGCTGGTGAGGCCACACCTGGAGTACTGTGTACAGTTTTGGTCTCCTTACTTGAGAAAGGATATATTGGCACTGGAGGGGGTGCAGAGGAGATTCACTAGGTTGATTAGGTAGGCGGCACGGTAGCACAGTGGTTAGCACTGCTGCTTCACAGCTCCAGGGGCCCGGGTTCGATTCCCGGCTCGGGTCACTGTCTGTGTGGAGTTTGCACATTCTCCTCGTGTCTGCGTGGGTTTCCTCCGGGTGCTCCGGTTTCCTCCCACAGTCCAAAGATGTGCGGGTTAGGTGGATTGGCCAGGCTAAAATTGCCCCTTAGTGTCCTGAGATGTGTAGATTAGAGGGATTAGTGGGTAAAATATGTCGGGATATGGGGGTAGGGCCTGGGTGGGATTGTGGTCGGTGCAGACTCGATGGGCCGAATGGCCTCTTTCTGTAGGGTTTCTATGATTCTATGATTGATTCTGGAGTTGAGAGGGTTGGCTTATGAGGAGAGACTGAGTAGACTGGGACTATACTCATTGGAATTCAGAAGAATGAGGGGGAGATCTTATAGAAACATATAAGATTATGAAGGGAATAGATAAGATAGAAGCAGGGAAGTTGTTTCTATTGGCAGGTGAAACTAGAACTCGGGGGCATGGCCTCAAAATAAGGGGGAGCAGATTTGGGATTGAGTTGAGGAGGAACTTCTTCACACAAAGGGTTGTGAATCTGTGGAATTCCCTGCCCAGTTGAGGCTACCTCATTGAATGTTTTTAAGGCAAGGATAGATAGATTTTTGAACAGTAAAGGAATTAAGGGTTATGGTGAGCGGGCAGGGAAGTGGAGCTGAGTCCACAAAAAGATCAGCCATGATCTTATTGAATGGCGGAGCAGGCTCGAGGGGCCAGATGGCCCACTCCTGCTCCTAGTGCTTATGTTCTGAGAAGCTTCCTTCCTGCCAAAAAATGGACGCTTTTCCATTTGCCCCACATTAAACTGCATCTGCCACCTCTCTGCCCACTCACCTAACCTACCTCCGTACGTTAACTTCGCATCATACTGTCCTACCCATCTTTGTGTGATTGGCCAACTTAGCGAGCAGTAAGAAAGGTCGGAGGGTGGGTGATGGACAGACAGGGTCTGGGCGCAGGTTTGGACACGAGGTGAGCCGGGGAGGAGAGGGGTTTGGGTCGGGGGGGAGGGAGAGAGAAGGGGGACAGATTTGAGGGCGCGCTGTGATTTTGGGAGAGGGGGAATGTCTGAGACTGTCGGGCGTCCCAGCGTTTGTTAAACGCGGTATCTGGGAGCTGATTCAATGGGTATAAATCCGTGCCCGCGGTGACTGTGGTCGCGAACTCACCACGCTCACTCTGTCCCTCTCTCTCTCCTGTTTCCCAGCAATGCCAAGAAGGAATCGGAACTGGCCGCAGCCTTGGCTCGCCTGAGGGACCTCGAGGCCATTCTCAACTCCAAAGATGCTTCTCTGTCCACTGCCCTGAGTGAGAAGCGGAACCTGGAGACTGAGGCTCGAGAGCTGCGAGGGCAAATCGCCAAGGTGAGGCGTCACGGGACTGAGGGAACCCCACACGCATTTTCCTCTGCGTGTGTGTGCGCGTCTCCCCCGTGCGCGTGTGTGTATCCCCCGTGCGTGTCTCCCCGTGCGCGTGCGTGTCTCCCCGTGCGCGTCTCCCCCGTGCGCGTGCGTGTCTCCCCCGTGCGCGTCTCCCCCGTGCGCGTCTCCCCCGTGCGCGTCTCCCCCGTGCGCGTCTCCCCCGTGCGCGTCTCCCCCGTGCGCGTCTCCCCCGTGCGCGTCTCCCCCGTGCGCGTCTCCCCCGTGCGCGTCTCCCCCGTGCGCGTCTCCCCCGTGCGCGTCTCCCCCGTGCGCGTCTCCCCCGTGCGCGTGCGTGTCTCCCCCGTGCGCGTCTCCCCCGTGCACGTGCGTGTCTCCCCCGTGCGTGTCTCCCCCGTGCGTGTCTCCCCCGTGCGTGTCTCCCCCGTGCGTGTCTCCCCCGTGCGTGTCTCCCCCGTGCGTGTCTCCCCCGTGCGCGTCTCCCCCGTGCGCGTCTCCCCCGTGCGCGTGCGTGTCTCCCCCGTGCGCGTCTCCACCGTGCGCGTCTCCCCCGTGCGCGTGCGCGTCTCCCCCCTGCGCGTGCGCGTCTCCCCCCTGCGCGTGCGCGTCTCCCCCCTGCGCGTGCGCGTCTCCCCCGTGCGCGTGCGCGTCTCCCCCGTGCGCGTCTCCCCCGTGCGCGTGCGCGTCTCCCCCGTGCGCGTGCGCGTCTCCCCCGTGCGCGTCTCCCCCGTGCCCGTCTCCCCCGTGCCCGTCTCCCCCGTGCCCGTCTCCCCCGTGCCCGTCTCCCCCGTGCCCGTCTCCCCCGTGCCCGTCTCCCCCGTGCGCGTGTGTGTCTCTCTGTCTCTCCTCCCCCCCCCCCCCCCCCCCCCCCCCCCCCCGAGTGTGTGTCTCTCTGTCTCGCCCCCCCCGTGTGTGTGTGTGTGTGTGTGTGTGTGTGTGTGTGTGTGTCTCTCTGTCTCGCCCCCCCCGTGAGTGTGTGGGTGTGTGTGTGTCTCTCCCCCCGTGTGTGTCTCTCTCTCTCTCTCTCCCCCCCCCCCCCCCGTGTGTGTGTGTGTGTCTCTCTCCTCCCCCCGTGTGTGTGTGTCTCGCCTCCCCCCGTGTGTGTGTGTCTCTCCTTCCCCCGTGCGTGTGTGTCTCTCCTTCCCCCGTGTGTGTGTGTCTCTCCTTCCCCCGTGTGTGTGTGTCTCTCTCTCCTCCCCCCGTGTGTGTGTGTCTCGCCTCCCCCCGTGTGTGTGTGTGTGTGTGTCTCTCCTCCCCCCGTGTGTGTGTGTGTCTCTCCTCCCCCCGTGTGTGTGTGTGTGTGTCTCTCCTCCCCCCGTGTGTGTGTGTGTGTGTGTGTGTCTCTCCTCCCCCCGTGTGTGTGTGTGTGTGTGTCTCTCCTCCCCCCGTGTGTGTGTGTGTGTGTCTCTCCTCCCCCCGGTGTGTGTGTGTGTGTGTCTCTCTCCTCCCCCCGTGTGTGTGTGTGTGTGTCTCTCCTCCCCCCGTGTGTGTGTGTGTCTCTCCTCCCCCCGTGTGTGTGTGTCTCTCCTCCCCCCGTGTGTGTGTGTGTGTGTGTGTCTCTCTCCTCCCCCCGTGTGTGTGTGTGTGTGTGTGTGTGTCTCTCCTCCCCCCGTGTGTGTGTGTGTCTCTCCTCCCCCCGTGTGTGTGTGTGTGTGTGTGTCTCTCTCCTCCCCCCGTGTGTGTGTGTGTGTGTGTGTGTGTGTGTGTCTCTCCTCCCCCCGTGTGTGTGTGTGTCTCTCCTCCCCCCCCGTGTGTGTGTGTGTCTCTCCTCCCCCCCCGTGTGTGTGTGTGTCTCTCCTCCCCCCGTGTGTGTGTGTGTCTCTCCTCCCCCCGTGTGTGTGTGTGTGTGTGTCTCCTCCCCCCGTGTGTGTGTGTGTGTGTCTCTCTCCTCCCCCCGTGTGTGTGTGTGTGTGTGTGTGTGTGTCTCTCCTCCCCCCGTGTGTGTGTGTGTGTCTCTCCTCCCCCCGTGTGTGTGTGTGTGTCTCTCCTCCCCCCCCGTGTGTGTGTGTGTGTGTCTCTCCTCCCCCCGTGTGTGTGTGTGTGTCTCTCTCTCCTCCCCCCGTGTGTGTGTGTCTCTCTCTCCTCCCCCCGTGTGTGTGTCTCTCTCTGTCTCTCCCCCCGTGTGTGTGTGTCTCTCTGTCTCTCCCCCCCGTGTGTGTGTGTCTCTCTGTCTCTCTCCCCGTGTGTGTGTGTCTCTCTGTCTCTCTCCCCGTGTGTGTGTGTGTCTCTCTCCCCGTGTGTGTGTGTCTCTCTGTCTCTCTCCCCGTGTGTGTGTGTGTCTCTCTCCCCGTGTGTGTGTGTCTCTCTGTCTCTCTCCCCGTGTGTGTGTGTGTCTCTCTCCCCTGTGCGTATCGGTAGTTACACTGACTCCGTGTCCCCTCGCACTGTGATCTCTGGTGTGGGGTTTGTCCGTTGCTGCCACCGTGTGTTTGACATTCAGACTTGCTGCGAATGGGATTGTTTCTGAGATCCTGAGTCATCTGTTAACCTTCAAAAACTTCTCGGTTAAATCTGGTCCACCCTGTAACCACACAATGTTTACACCCAATGTACAGGGTCATTCCGTCTTCCAGAGACTGTGTCCCGGAAAGAATTCCCAACCCACAGATAGCGAGGGGGTGTAGGGGCTGGAGGAGGTTACAGAGATAGGGAGGGGGTGTAGGGGCTGGAGGAGGATACAGAGATAGGGAGGGGGTGTAGGGGCTGGAGGAGGTTACAGAGATAGGGAGGGGGTGTAGGGGCTGGAGGAGGTTACAGAGATAGGGAGGGGGTGTCGGGGCTGGAGGAGGTTACAGAGATAGGGAAGGGGTGTAGGGGCTGGAGGAGGTTACAGAGATAGGGAGGGGGTGTAGGGGCTGGAGGAGGTTACAGAGATAGGGAGGGGGTGTAGGGGCTGGAGGAGGTTACAGAGATAGGGAGGGGGTGCAGGGGCTGGAGGAGGTTACAGAGATATGGAGGGGGTGTAGGGGCTGGAGGAGGTTACAGAGATAGGGAGGGGATGTAGGGGTTGGAGGAGGTTACTGAGATAGAGAGGCAGTGTAGAGGCTGGAGGAGGTTACAGAGATAGGGAGGGGGTGTAGGGGCTGGAGGAGGTTACAGAGATAGGGAGGGGGTGTAGGTGCTGGAAGGGGTTACAAGGATAGGGAGGGGGGTGTAGGAGCTGGAGGAGGTTCCATGGATAGGGAGGGGGTGTAGGGGCTGGAGGAGGTTACAGAGATAGGGCGGGGGTGTAGGGGCTGGAGGAGGTTACAGAGGTGGGGAGGGGGTGTAGGGGCTGGAGGAGGTTACAGAGGTGGGGGGGGGGTAGGGGCGGGCGGAGGTTACAGAGATACGGAGGGGTGTGTGGGGGCTGGAGGGGGTTACAGAGTGTGTATTGGTTTGGAGTTGATGGATTGGGTTGGGTTTCTGTTCCAGTTGATGGATTGAGTTGGGTTTCTGTTCCAGTTGATGGATTGAGTTGGGCTTCTGTTCCAGTTGATGGATTGAGTTGGGTTTCTATTCCAGTTGGAGTTGATGGATTGAGTTGGGTTTCTGTTCCAGTTGGAGTTGATGGATTGGGTTGGGTTTCTGTTCCAGTTGATGGATTGAGTTGGGTTTCTGTTCCAGTTGGAGTTGATAGATTGAGTTGGGTTTCTGTTCCAGCTGATGGATTGAGTTGGGTTTCTGTTCCAGTTGGAGTTGATGGATTGAGTTGGGTTTCTGTTCCAGTTGATGGATTGAGTTGGGTTTCTATTCCGGTTTGAGTTGGGTTTCTATTCCAGTTGGAGTTGATGGTTTGAGTTGGGTTTCTGTTCCAGTTGGATTTGATGGATTGAGTTGGGTTTCTGTTCCAGTTGATGGATTGAGTTGGGTTTCTGTTCCAGTTGATGGATTGAGTTGGGTTTCTGTTCCAGTTGATGGATTGAGTTGGGTTTCTGTTCCAGTTGATGGATTGAGTTGGGTTTCTGTTCCAGTTGGAGTTGGCTCTCAATGATGCGAAGAAGCAGCTTCACGATGAGATGTTACGCCGGGTGGAGAGCGAGAACCGGGCTCAGACCCTGCAGGAGGAGCTGGACTTCCAGAGGAACCTGTACGATGAGGTGAGTACCGGGGCTGGACTCCCCTCCAGGCTTCACCCATACCTCCAGTGCCTTTCGCTCGGGCTCTCCGTCCCGCGCTCTCGGGCTGTCCCTGTGTTAACCCCTCGCTGTGACCCCCACCCCGTGATCTCTGACCTGTCGTCCTCCCCCTACAGGAAATCCGTGATACTAAGCGCCGCCACGAGTCCCGTCTGGTTGAGATTGACACAGGGCGACAGCAGGAGTACGAGAGCAAGTTGTCGGACGCTCTGAAAGATTTGAGGACCCAGCACGAGGAGCAGGTCCGTCTCTACAAGGACGACTTGGAGAAGACCTACAATTCCAAGGTAATGCCAGACCCGGCTTCCCAGCCAATCACACTCCGACTTCCCGGAGAAGCTCCCTCCGTTCAGCCCCTCTCTCCCATTTTGTCAGACTTTAACTTTTCACACAAACCTTCCCCTTTTCCCCCCACCCCACAGGCAGTCCAGGATCCAGGGCAGGGTTATGTTGAAGACCCCCTCCTCGCTGTCTGTAGACCATTGTAGGGAAACGGTAAATCTCCAGGTCACTCAGAGTGCAATTGCCACGTTTCGGGCGACAGACTCTCTTCATGGAATCGTAGAATCATAGAATCCCTACGATACAGGAGGCCATTCGGCCCATCGAGTCTGCACTGACCACAATCCCACCCAGGCCCTATACCCGTAACCCCACATATTTACCCTGCCAATCCCCCAACACAAGTCAATTTGGCACGGCCAATCCACCTAACCTGCACATCTTTGGACACTAAGGGACAATTTAGCATGGCCAATCCACCCAACCTGCACATCTTTGGACACTAAGGGATAATTTAGCGTGGCCAATCCACCTAACCCGCACATCTTTGGACACTAAGGGATAATTTAGCATGGCCAATCCACCTAACCTGCACATCTTTGGACACTAAGGGATAATTTAGCATGGCCAATCCACCTAACCCGCACATCTTTGGACACTAAGGGACAATTTAGCATGGCCAATCCACCTAACCTGCACATCTTTGGACACTAAGGGATAATTTAGCATGGCCAATCCACCTAACCTGCACATCTTTGGACACTAAGGGACAATTTAGCATGGCCAATCCACCTAACCCACACATCTTTGGACACTAAGGGATAATTTAGCGTGGCCAATCCACCTAACCCGCACATCTTTGGACACTAAGGGACAATTTAGCATGGCCAATCCACCTAACCTGCACATCTTTGGACACTAAGGGATAATTTAGCATGGCCAATCCACCTAACCTGCACATCTTTGGACACTAAGGGACAATTTAGCATGGCCAATCCACCTAACCCACACATCTTTGGACACTAAGGGATAATTTAGCGTGGCCAATCCACCTAACCCGCACATCTTTGGACACTAAGGGACAATTTAGCATGGCCAATCCACCTAACCTGCACATCTTTGGACACTAAGGGATAATTTAGCATGGCCAATCCACCTAACCTGCACATCTTTGGACACTAAGGGACAATTTAGCATGGCCAATCCACCTAACCCACACATCTTTGGACACTAAGGGATAATTTAGCGTGGCCAATCCACCTAACCCGCACATCTTTGGACACTAAGGGACAATTTAGCATGGCCATTCCACCTAACCAGTCTTTTGGACTGTGGGAGGAAACCGGAGCACCCGGAGGACACCCACGCAGACACGGGGAGAACGTGCAGATTCTGCACAGACAGTGACCCAAGCCGGGAATTGAACCCGGGTCCCTGGCGCTGTGAGGCAGCAGTGCTAACCACTGTGCCACTCTCTTCCTGGCCTGGCTCCTAGAATTGGTAAACTTGGTTAGCAAACTAACTGAGCGGCAGGGGACAGAGAATTTTTTGATTTGATTTATTAGCATCACATGTAGCTTTGGAATCGTGACTGGGAGCAGTTAGGGAACAGTGCCCACAATTCAGTAAGCTTTAAGGTATTGATGGGTAAACATAAGCCTGGTATGGAGGGCATTAGCTAAAGAGAGAGAGTTTATTTATTAGTCACCAGTAACTAACACTGCAATGAAGTTACTGTGAAATTCCCCTAGTTGCCACACTCTGGCGCCTGTTCGGGTCACACTGAGGGAGAATTTAGCACGGCCAATGCACCCTAACCTGCACATCTTTGGACTGTGGGAGGAAACTGGAGCACCCGGAGGAAACCCACGCAGACACGGGGGGAACGTGCAGACTCCACACAGACAGTGACCCGAGCCGGGAATCGAACCCGGGTCCCTAGTGCTGTGAGGCAGCAGCGCTAACCACTGTGCCACTGTCCCTCCCTATGAGGAGAGGTTGGAGAAACTTGGTTTGTTCTCATTGGAGCAACGGAGGTTGGGGGGAGACCTGATAGAAGTCTACAAGATTATGGAAGGCATGGACAGAGTGGATAGTCAGAAGCTTTTTCCCAGGGTGGAAGAGTCAATTACTCGGGGGCACAGGTTTTAGGTGCGAGGGGCAAGGTTTAAAGGAGATGTACGAGGCAAGTTTTTTTACACAGAAGGTGGTGGGTGCCTGGAACTCGCTGTCGGAGGAGGAAGTGGAAGCGGATACGGTAGTGACTTTTAAGGGGCGTCTTGACAAGTACTTGAATAGGATGGGAATAGAGGGATATGGTCCCCGGAAGGGTAGGGGGTTTTAGTTCAGTCGGGGGCAGCATGGTCGGTGCAGGCTTGGAGGGCCGAAGGGCCTGTTCCTGTGCTGTAATTTTCTTTGTTCTTTGTCCTATGTATTGGGATGCAGTGAAAAGTATTGTTTCTTGCGCGCTATACAGACAAAGCATGCCGTTCATAGAGTACATGGGGGAGAAGGAAAGGAGAGGGTGCAGAATGTAGTGTTACAGTCACAGCTAGGGTGTAGAGAAAGATCAACTTAATGCGAGGTAGGTCCATTCAAAAGTCTGACAGCAGCAGGGAAGAAGCTGTTCTTGAGTCGGTCGGTCCGTGACCTCAGACTTTTGTATCTTTTTCCCGACGGAAGAAGGTGGAAGAGAGAATGTCCGGAGTGCGTGGGATCCTTGATTATGCTGGCTGCTTTTCCTGAGGCAGCGGGAAGTGTAGACAGAGTCGATGGATGGGAGGCTGGTTTGTGTGATGGGACTGGGCTACATTCACGACCAGTTCCTTGCGGTCTTGGGCAGAGCAGGAGCCCAGACCAAGCTGTGATACACCCAGAAAGAATGCTTTCTATGGTGCATCTGTAAAAGTTGGTGAGAGTTGAATGGAACTGAAGAGGATAGAGAGAGGGGGAGGGAGAAACTTTTCCAGTTGGTCGGGGAGTTGGGGATTAGGTGATGGTGCGGAGTCTAAAAATTGGAGCCAGATGTTTTCGGGAACCAAATTGGGAAGCGTTTCTACGAACAAGGATTGCGGGAGAGGTTTGGAACTCCCTCCCGCTAAACGGCGGTCCAAGCTCGGTCGATTAGCTTTTAATGGGAGAATGAGTGTGTGTTTCGGCATCCAAGGGTGTTGAGGGGTACGGGGAGGTGGGAAGGCTAGATGGTTCCACATTCCTCTTTTGCCACCCTATTAACATGTCATTCAGAGACCTCACCAAATCCCTACAGTGCGGCCAATCCACCCTAACCCGCACATCTTTGGACTATGGGAGGAAACCGGAGCACCCGGAGGAAACCCACGCAGACACGGGGAGAACGCGCAGACTCCACACAGACAGTGACCCAAGCCAGGAATCGAATCCGAGTCCCTGGCGCTGTGAGGCAGCAGCGCTAACCACTGTGCCACCCTGTGTCTCGATTGATAAAGGTCCTGATGAAGAGAGGGAGAGAGAGAGACACGGAGAGAGGGAGAGAGAGAGACACGGAGAGAGGGAGAGAGAGAGACACGGAGAGAGGGAGAGAGAGAGACACGGAGAGAGGGAGAGAGAGAGACACGGAGAGAGGGAGAGAGAGAGACACGGAGAGAGGGAGAGAGAGAGACACGGAGAGAGGGAGAGAGAGAGACACGGAGAGAGGGAGAGAGAGAGACACGGAGAGAGGGAGAGAGAGAGACACGGAGAGAGGGAGAGAGAGAGACACGGAGAGAGGGAGAGAGAGAGACACGGAGAGAGGGAGAGAGCGAGACACGGAGAGAGGGAGAGAGCGAGACACGGAGAGAGGGAGAGAGCGAGACACGGAGAGAGGGAGAGAGCGAGACACGGAGAGAGGGAGAGAGGGAGACACGGAGAGAGGGAGAGAGGGAGAGAGAGAGACACGGAGAGAGGGAGAGAGGGAGAGAGAGAGACACGGAGAGAGGGAGAGAGAGAGACACGGAGAGAGGGAGAGAGCGAGACACGGAGAGAGGGAGAGAGCGAGACACGGAGAGAGGGAGAGAGCGAGACACGGAGAGAGGGAGAGAGCGAGACACGGAGAGAGGGAGAGAGCGAGACACGGAGAGAGGGAGAGAGCGAGACACGGAGAGAGGGAGAGAGCGAGACACGGAGAGAGGGAGAGAGCGAGACACGGAGAGAGGGAGAGAGCGAGACACGGAGAGAGGGAGAGAGCGAGACACGGAGAGAGGGAGAGAGCGAGACACGGAGAGAGGGAGAGAGCGAGACACGGAGAGAGGGAGAGAGGGAGACACGGAGACACGGAGAGAGGGAGAGAGGGAGAGAGGGAGAGAGGGAGAGAGGGAGAGAGGGAGAGAGGGAGAGAGGGAGAGAGGGAGAGAGGGAGAGAGGGAGAGAGGGAGAGAGGGAGAGAGCGAGACACGGAGAGAGGGAGAGAGCGAGACACGGAGAGACGGAGAGAGGGAGAGAGCGAGACACGGAGAGAGGGAGAGAGCGAGACACGGAGAGAGGGAGAGAGCGAGACACGGAGAGAGGGAGAGAGGGAGAGAGGGAGAGAGCGAGACACGGAGAGAGGGAGAGAGCGAGACACGGAGAGAGGGAGAGAGCGAGATACGGAGATAGGGAGAGAGCGAGACACGGAGAGAGGGAGAGAGCGAGACACGGAGAGAGGGAGAGAGCGAGACACGGAGAGAGGGAGAGAGCGAGACACGGAGAGAGGGAGAGAGCGAGACACGGAGAGTGGGAGAGAGCGAGACACGGAGAGAGCGAGACACGGAGAGAGGGAGAGAGCGAGACACGGAGAGAGGGAGAGAGCGAGACACGGAGAGAGGGAGAGAGCGAGACACGGAGAGAGGGAGAGAGCGAGACACGGAGAGAGGGAGAGAGCGAGACACGGAGAGAGGGAGAGAGCGAGACACGGAGAGAGGGAGAGAGCGAGACACGGAGAGAGGGAGAGAGCGAGACACGGAGAGAGGGAGAGAGCGAGACACGGAGAGAGGGAGAGAGCGAGACACGGAGAGAGGGAGAGAGCGAGACACGGAGAGAGGGAGAGAGCGAGACACGGAGAGAGGGAGAGAGCGAGACACGGAGAGAGGGAGAGAGCGAGACACGGAGAGAGGGAGAGACAGAGGGGGAGAGAGAGACGGGGAGGGAGGGTGGGAAGGACAGAGGGGGAGAGAGAGA
The DNA here is from genome assembly GCF_964213995.1 of Mustelus asterias. Taxonomy (NCBI): domain Eukaryota; kingdom Metazoa; phylum Chordata; class Chondrichthyes; order Carcharhiniformes; family Triakidae; genus Mustelus; species Mustelus asterias. The sequence goes on along the minus strand of NW_027591165.1, from coordinate 7,749 downwards.
GACGGGGAGAGGGGAAGGGAGGGAGAGAGAGAGACGGGGAGGAACAGAGGGTGAGAGAGAGACGGGGGGGAGGGAGAGAGAGAGAGAGACGGGGAGAGGGGAAGGGAGGGAGAGAAACATGGGGAGGGAGAGAGAGAGACATGGGGAGGGAGAGAGAGAGAGACATGGGGAGGGAGAGAGAGAGAGACATGGGGAGGGAGAGAGAGAGAGAGACATGGGGGGGGAGAGAGAGAGAGACATGGGGAGGGAGAGAGAGAGAGACATGGGGAGGGAGAGAGAGAGAGACATGGGGAGGGAGAGAGAGAGAGACATGGGGAGGGAGAGAGAGAGAGACATGGGGAGGGAGAGAGAGAGAGACATGGGGAGGGAGAGAGAGAGAGACATGGGGAGGGAGAGAGAGAGAGACATGGGGAGGGAGAGAGAGAGAGACATGGGGAGGGAGAGAGAGAGAGACATGGGGAGGGAGAGAGAGAGAGACATGGGGAGGGAGAGAGAGAGAGACATGGGGAGGGAGAGAGAGAGAGACATGGGGAGGGAGAGAGAGAGAGACACGGGGAGGGAGGGGGGGGGGAGAGGGAGAGAGAGAGGGAGAGAGAGAGGGGACGGGTGGGAGGGAGAGAGACACGGGGAGGGAGGGGGAGAGAGAGACACGGGGAGAGAGAGACACTGGGAGGGAGGGAGAGAGAGAGACACAGGGAGGTAGGGGGAGAGAGAGACATGGGGAGAGAGAGACACTGGGAGGGAGGGGGAGAGAGAGACACGGGGAGAGAGAGACACTGGGAGGGAGGGGGAGAGAGAGACACGGGGAGGGAGGGGGAGAGAGAGACACTGGGGGAGAGAGAGACACGGGGAGGGAGGGAGAGAGAGAGACACGGGGAGGGAGGGGGAGAGAGAGACACTGGGGGAGAGAGAGAGACACGGGGAGGGAGGGGGAGAGAGAGACACGGGGAGGGAGGGGGAGAGAGAGACACGGGGAGGGAGAGGGAGAGAGAGACACGGGGAGAGAGAGACACTGGGAGGGAGGGGGAGAGAGAGAGACACGGGGAGGGAGGGAGGGGGAGAGAGAGGGACGGGTGGGAGAGAGAGAGAGACACGGGGAGGGAGGGGGAGAGACGGGGAGAGAGAAAGATGGAGATGTCGAGGTGTCTTTGTCCAATCCCAATCCATTGGGATTGAGGCACAGGATTGACGGGGGCGGGCGGGGCGGCGGTGGCCTTGCCTCCTCCCGTTCCGGGGGGGGTGTTTTGTCGATATTTAACCCACTGGCTCTTTGGTCTGCAGCTTCAGAACGCCAAACTCTCCGCCGAAAGGAACAGCAACCTGATCGGAGCCGCACACGAGGAGCTCTCCTCAACCCGCCTGCGTCTGGACACCCTGTCCACCCAGCTGAAGCAGCTCCAGAACCAGGTGAGGGCCCAGGCGGCCATCTTTACTCCCCACAGGGAGAATGTGAGACGCGCTCCCACAGGGGGGAGTGGGGGGAGAATGTGAGACGCGCTCCCACAGGGGGGAGTGGGGGGAGAATGTGGGACTCGCTCCCACAGGGGGGAGTGGGGGGAGAATGTGGGACTCGCTCCCACGGGGGGAGTGGGGGAGAATGTGGGACTCGCTCCCACGGGGGGAGTGGGGGAGAATGTGGGACTCGCTCCCACGGGGGGAGTGGGGGAGAATGTGGGACTCGCTCCCACGGGGGAGTGGGGGGAGAATGTGGGACTCGCTCCCACGGGGGGAGTGGGGAGAATGTGGGACTCACTCCCACGGGGAGTGGGGGAGAATGTGGGACTCGCTCCCACGGGGGGAGTGGGGGAGAATGTGAGACGCGCTCCCACAGGGGGGAGTGGGGGGAGAATGTGGGACTCGCTCCCACGGGGGGAGTGGGGGAGAATGTGGGACTCGCTCCCACGGGGGGAGTGGGGAGAATGTGGGACTCACTCCCACAGGGAGTGGGGAGAATGTGGGACTCACTCCCACAGGGAGTGGGGAGAATGTGGGACTCACTCCCACAGGGAGTGGGGAGAATGTGGGACTCACTCCCACAGGGAGTGGGGAGAATGTGGGACTCACTCCCACAGGGAGTGGGGAGAATGTGGGACTCGCTCCCACGGGGGGAGTGGGGAGAATGTGGGACTCGCTCCCACGGGGGGAGTGGGGGAGAATGTGGGACTCGCTCCCACGGGGGGAGTGGGGGAGAATGTGGGACTCGCTCCCACGGGGGGAGTGGGGAGAATGTGGGACTCACTCCCATGGGGAGTGGGGGAGAATGTGGGAGTTGGATTCTGTCAGTGCGGATGGCCTCGATTGTCCCGGTGTGGGGGGTTAATGACGCCTGGATTGTGGGTTCCCCCGACAGATTGCAGCGAAGGAGGCGAAGATTCAGGAGTTGGAGGCAGCATTTCACAGGGAGAGGGACACCAATCGCCGCTTGCTGAACGACAAGGACAGGGAGATGGCAGAGATGCAGCGACGAATGCAGATCCAATTGGATGAGTATCAGGAGTTGCTCGATGTGAAACTGGCTCTGGACATGGAGATTAACGCCTACCGCAAGATGCTGGAGGGAGAGGAGGAGAGGTTAGAGCGTTTCCCAGAGAGAGGGAGACACACACTCGCTCTCTCTCTCACACACACACACACACACACACACACACACACAGTGGTTGGCACTGCTGCCTCACAGCGCCAGGGACCCGGGTTCGATTCCCGGCTCGGGTCACTGTCTGTGCGGAGTCTGCACGTTCTCCCCGTGTCT
>NW_027591164.1:0-107672 GCF_964213995.1 Mustelus asterias | reverse complement strand
AGGATGGTCTACACCTTAATCAGAAGGGGACCAATATCCTGGGGGGTAAATTTGCTAAGGCCATGCAGGGAGGTTTAAACTGATTCGGGGGGGGGGGAGGGATCCTGAGTAGTGGGGCTGAAAGTGAGGGATGCATGGATGGGGACTGCAATGCACGGCATTGCAGAGGTGGGGTGGAGCAGGGTTTGAAATGTGTATACTTCAATGCCAGGAGTATTCGCAATAAAGTGGGTGAACTTGCAGCGTGGATCAGTACCTGGGACTTCGATGTTGTGGCTATTTCAGAGACATGGATAGAGCAGGGGCAGGAATGGATGCTGCAGGTCCCGGGGTTCAAATGTTTTAGTCGAAGTAGGGAAGGAGGTAGAAGAGGGGGAGGGGTAGCATTATTGGTCAGAGATTGTATCACAGTGTCAGAGAGGAGGTTTGATGAGGACTTATCTGTTGAGGTAGTATGGGCGGAGATTAGAAATAGGAGAGGAGAGGTCACCCTGTTGGGAGTCTTTTATAGACCTCCTAAAAGTTCTAGAGAGGTTGAGGAAAGGATTGCGGAGTCAATCCTGCTTAGGAGTGAAAGTAATAGGGCAATTGTTATGGGGGATTTTAACTTGACTAATATTGACTGGAATTGTTATAGCTCTAGCTCGTTAGAGGGGTCAGTTTTTGTTCAAAGCGTGCAGGAAGGTTTTTTGACTCAGTATGTAGACAGGCCAACTAGAGGTGAGGCTATATTGGATCTGGTGCTGGGAAATGAGCCAGACCAGGTGCTAGACTTGGAAGTTGGTGTGCATTTTGGTGATAGTGACCACAATTCGGTTACGTTCACCTTAGTGATGGAAAGGGATAGGCATGAACCTCGGGCCAGTGGTTTCAGCTGGGGGAAGGGTAATTATGAGGCTATTAGGAGAGAATTAGGAAACATAGGTTGGACTAGGAGATTACAGGGACTGGGAACGTCCGACATGTGGAGTTTTTTCAAGGAGCAGCTACTGCGAGTCTGTGATAGGTATGTCCCTGTCAGGCAAGGAGGAATTGGTAGGGCTAGGGAACCGTGGTGCACCAAAAAAGTTTCTTTGTTGGTTAAAAAGAAAAAGGAGGCTTATGTTCGGATGAGACGTGAGCACTCGGGTAGTGCACTAGAAAGCTTTAGATTGGCTAAGAGGGAGTTGAAGAGCGAGCTTAGAAGGGCTAAAAGGGGACATGAGAAGACTTTGGCGGATAGGGTTAAAGAGAATCCTAAGGCGTTCTATAGGTATGTCAAGAACAGAAGGTTGGTTAGGGCAAGTTTAGGGCCAGTTATAGATGGCAGAGGGAAGTTATGTGTGGAACCGGAGGAGATTGGTGAAGCATTGAACCAATATTTCTCTTCGGTGTTCACGCAAGGGGACATGAATATAGCTGAGGAGGACACTGGGTTGCAAGGGAGTAGAATAGACAGTATTACAGTTGATAAGGAGGATGTGCAGGATATTCTGGAGGGTCTGAAAATAGATAAATCCCCTGGTCCGGATGGGATTTATCCAAGGATTTTCTGGGAGGCAAGAGAAGTGATTGCAGCGCCTCTGGCTCTGATCTTCAGGTCGTCGTTGGCCTCTGGTATAGTACCAGAAGATTGGAGGTTAGCGAATGTTGTCCCATTGTTTAAGAAGGGGAACAGAGACTTCCCCGGGAATTATAGACCGGTGAGTCTCACTTCTGTTGTCGGCAAGATGTTGGAAAAAATTATAAGGGATAGGATTTATAGTTATTTGGAGAGTAATGAATTGATAGGTGATAGTCAGCATGGTTTTGTGGCAGGTAGGTCGTGCCTTACTAACCTTATTGAGCTTTTTGAGAAAGTGACCAAGGAGGTGGATGGGGGCAAGGCAGTGGACGTGGTATATATGGATTTTAGTAAGGCGTTTGATAAGGTTCACCATGGTAGGCTTCTGCAGAAAATGCAGATGTATGGGATTGGGGGTGATCTAGGAAATTGGATCAGGAATTGGCTAGCGGATAGGAAACAGAGGGTGGTGGTTGATAGTAAATATTCATCATGGAGTGCGGTTACAAGTGGTGTACCTCAGGGATCTGTTTTGGGGCCACTGCTGTTTGTAATATTTATTAATGATCTGGATGAGGGTATAGTTGGGTGGATTAGCAAATTTGCTGATGACACCAAAGTCGGTGGTGTGGTAGACAGTGAGGAAGGGTGTCGTAGTCTGCAGGAAGACTTAGACAGGTTGCAAAGTTGGGCCGAGAGGTGGCGGATGGAGCTTAATGCGGAGAAGTGTGAGGTAATTCACTTTGGTAGGAATAACAGTTGTGTTGAGTATAGGGCTAACGGGAGGACTTTGAATAGTGTGGAGGAGCAGAGGGATCTAGGTGTATGTGTGCATAGATCCCTGAAAGTTGGGAATCAAGTAGATAAGGTTGTTAAGAAGGCATATGGTGTCTTGGCGTTTATTGGTAGGGGGATTGAATTTAGGAGTCGTAGCGTTATGTTGCAACTGTACACAACTCTGGTGCGGCCGCACTTGGAGTACTGTGTGCAGTTCTGGTCCCCACATTACAGGAAGGATGTGGAGGCTTTGGAGAGGGTGCAGAGGAGGTTTACCAGGATGTTGCCTGGTATGGAGGGGAGATCCTATGAGGAGAGGCTGAGGGATTTGGGATTGTTTTCGCTGGAAAGGCGGCGGCTAAGAGGGGATCTTATTGAAACATATAAGATGATTAGAGGTTTAGATAGGGTGGATAGTGATAGCCTTTTTCCTCTGATGGAGAAATCCAGCACGAGGGGGCATGGCTTTAAATTGAGGGGGGGTAGTTATAGAACCGATGTCAGGGGTAGGTTCTTTACCCAGAGGGTGGTGAGGGATTGGAATGCCCTGCCAGCATCAGTTGTAAATGCGCCTAGTTTGGGGGCGTTTAAGAGATCCGTAGATAGGTTCATGGACGAAAAGAAATTGGTTTAGGTTGGAGGGTCACAGTTTTTTTTTTAACTGGTCGGTGCAACATCGTGGGCCGAAGGGCCTGTTCTGCGCTGTAATGTTCTATGTTCTATGTTCTCCAGCCTGTTACACAGGACCAGGAGGAGGCCCCATTCAGCCCCTTCTCCAGCCTGCTACACAGGAACAGGAGGAAGCCCCATTCAGCCCCTTCTCCAGCCTGCTACACAGGAACAGGAGGAGGCCCCATTCATCCCCTTCTCCAGCCTGTTACACAGGAACAGGAGGAGGCCCCATTCAGCCCCTTCTCCAGCCTATTACACAGGAACAGGAGAAGGCCATTCAGCCCCTTCTCCAGCCTGTTACACAGGAACAGGAGGAGGCCATTCAGCCCCTTCTCCAGCCTGTTAGACAGTAACAGGAGAAGGCCCCATTCAGCCCCTTCTCCAGCCTGTTACACAGGAACAGGAGGAGGCCATTCAGCCCCTTCTCCAGCCTGTTACACAGGAACAGGAGGAGGCAATGCACCCCCTTCTCCAGCCTGTTACAGAGGAACAGGAGGAGGCCCCATTCAGCCCCTTCTCCAGCCTGTTACACAGGAACTGGAGGAGGCCCCATTCAGTCCCTTCTCCAGCCTGTTACCCAGGAACAGAAGGAGGCCATTCAGCCCCTTCTCCAGCCTGTTACACAGGAACAGGAGGAGGCCCCATTCAGCCCCTTCTCCAGCCTGTTACACAGGAACAGGAGGAGGCCATTCAGCCCCTTTCCCAGTCTGTTACACAGGAACAGGAGGAGGCCCCATTCAGTCCCTTCTCCAGCCTGTTATACAGGGAACAGGAGGAGGCCCCATTCTGCCCCTTCTCCAGCCTGTTACACTCGAACAGGAGGAGGCCATTCAGCCCCTTCTCCAGCCTGTTACACTGGAACAGGAGGATGTCATTCAGCCCCTTCTCCAGCCTGTGAGACAGGAACAGGAGGAGGCCCCATTCAGCCCCTTCTCCAGCCTGTTACATAGAAACAGGAGGAGGCCCCATTCAGCCCCTGCTCCAGCTTGTTAAACAGGGAACAAGAGGAGGCCCCATTCAGCCCCTTCTCCAGCCTGTTACAAAGGAACAGGAGGAGGACATTCAGCCCCTTCTCCAGCCTGTTAGACAGGAACAGGAGGAGGCTCCATTCAGTCCCATTCCAGCCTGTTATACAGGAAACAGGAGGAGGCCCCATTCTGCACCTTCTCCAGCCTGTTACATAGGAACAGGAGGAGCCCCCATTCAGCCCCTTCTCCAGCCTGTTACACAGGAACAGGAGGAGGCCATTCAGCGCCTTCTCCAGTCTGTTCCACAGTAACAGGAGGAGGCCATTCAGCCCCTTCTCCAGCCTGTTACGCAGGAACTGGAGAAGGCCCGATTCAGCCCCTTCTCCAGCCTGTTACACAGGAACAGGAGGAGGCCCCATTCTGCCCCTTCTCCAGCCTGTTACACAGGCACAGGAGGAGGCCCCATTCAGTCCCTTCTCCAGCCTGTTATACAGGGAACAGGAGGAGGCCCCATTCTGCCCCTTCTCCAGCCTGTTATACTGGAACAGGAGGAGGCCATTCAGCCCCTTCTCCAGCCTGTTGCACAGGAACAGGAGGAGGCCCCATTCAGCCCCTTCTCCAGCCTGTTACACAGGAACAGGAGGAGGCCATTCAGCGCCTTCTCCAGTCTGTTCCACAGTAACAGGAGGAGGCCATTCAGCCCCTTCTCCAGCATGTTACACAGGAACAGGAGGAGGCCCCATTCAGCCCCTTCTCCAGCCTGTTACACAGGAACAGGAGGAGGCCCCATTCAGCCCCTTCACCAGCCTGTTACACAGGAACAGGAGGAGGCCGCATTCAGCGCGTTCTCCAGCCTGTTACACAGGAACAGGAGGAGACCCCATTCAGCCCCTTCTCCAGCCTATTACACAGGAACAGGAGGAGGCCATTCAGCTACTTCTCCAGCCTGTTACACAGGAACAGGAGGAGGCGATTCAGTCCTTTCTCCAGCCTGTTACACAGGAACATTAGGAGGCCCCATTCAGCCCCTTCTCCAGCCTGCTATACAGGAAACAGGAGGAGGCCCCATTCTGCACCTTCTCCAGCCTGTTACACAGGGAACAGGAGGAGGCCATTCAGCCCCTTCTCCAGCCTGTTACACAGGAACAGGAGGAGGCCCCATTCAGCCCCATCACCAGCCTGTTACACAGGGAACAGGAGGAGGCCCCATTCAGCCCCTTCTCCAGCCTGTTACACTGGAACTGGAGGAGGCCCCATTCAGCCCCTTCTCCAGCCTGTTATACAGGGAACAGGAGGAGGCCCCATTCTGCCCTTTCTCCAGCCTGTTACACAGGAACAGGAGAAGGCCCCATTCAGCCCCTTCTCCAGCCTGTTATACAGGGAACAGGAGGAGGCCCCATTCTGCCCCTTCTCCAGCCTGTTATACTGGAACAGGAGGAGGCCATTCAGCCCCTTCTCCAGCCTGTTACACAGGAACAGGAGGAGGCCCCATTCAGCCCCTTCTCCAGCCTGTTAAACAGGAACAGGAGGAGGCCATTCAGCGCCTTCTCCAGTCTGTTCCACAGTAACAGGAGGAGGCCATTCAGCCCCTTCTCCAGCCTGTTACACAGGAACTGGAGGAGGCCCGATTCAGCCCCTTCTCCAGCCTGCTATAAGGAACAGGAGGAGGCCCCATTCAGCCCCTTCTCCAGCCTGTTACACAGGAACAGGAGGAGGCCACATTCAGCCCCTCCTCCAGCCTGTTACACAGGAACAGGAGGAGGCCATTCAGCCCCTTCTCCTGCCTGTTGCACAGGGACAGGAGGAGGCCATTCACCCACTTCTCCAGATAGTTACAAGGGGACAGGAGGAGGCCATTCACCCCATTCTCCAGCCTGTTACGCAGGAACAGGAGGAGGCCCCATTCAGCCCCATCTGCAGCCTGTTACCCAGGAACAGGAGGAGGCCATTCAGCCCCTTCTCCAGCCTGTTACACAGGAACAGGAGGAGGCCCCATTCAGCCCCTTCTCCAGACTGTTACACAGGGAACAGGAGGAGGCCCCATTCAGCCCCTTCTCCAGCCTGTTAAACAGGAACAGGAGGAGGCCCCATTCAGCCCCATCTCCAGCCTGTTACACAGGGAACAGGAGGAGGCCCCATTCAGCCCCTTCTCCAGCCTGTTTCACTGGAACTGGAGGAGGCCCGATTCAGCCCCTTCTCCAGCCTGTTACACAGGAACAGGAGGAGGCCCCATTCAGCCCCTACTCCAGCCTGCTACACAGGCACAGGAGGAGGCCCCATTCAGTCCCTTCTCCAGCCTGTTATACAGGGAACAGGAGGAGGACCCATTCTGCCCCTTCTCCAGCCTGTTACACAGGAAAAGGAGGAGGCCCCATTCAGCCCCTTCTCCAGCCTGTTAAACAGGAACAGGAGGAGGCCATTCAGCGCCTTCTCCAGTCTGTTCCACAGTAACAGGAGGAGGCCATTCAGCCCCTTCTCCAGCCTGTTACACAGGAACTGGAGGAGGCCCGATTCAGCCCCTTCTCCAGTCTGTTATAAGGAACAGGAGGAGGCCCCATTCAGCCCCTTCTCCAGCCTGTTACACAGGAACAGGAGGAGGCCCCATTCAGCCCCTTCTCCAGACTGTTACACAGGAACAGGAGGAGGCGATTCAGTCCTTTCTCCAGCCTGTTACACAGGAACAGGAGGAGGCCCCATTCAGCCCCTTCTCCAGACTGTTACACAGGGAACAGGAGGAGGCCCCATTCAGCCCCTTCTCCAGCCTGTTACACAGGATCAGGAGGACGCCCCATTCAGCCCCATCTCCAGCCTGTTACACAGGGAACAGTAGGAGGCCCCATTCAGCCCCTTCTCCAGCCTGTTACACTGGAACAGGAGGAGGCCATTCAGCACCTTCTCCAGCCTGTTACACAGGAACAGGAAGAGGCCCATTCAGCCCCTTCTCCAGCCTGTTACATAGGAACAGGAGGAGACCCCATTCAGCCCCTTCTCCAGTCTGTTACACAGGGAACAGGTGGAGGCCATTCAGCGCCTTCTCCAGCCTGTTACACAGGAACAGGAGGAGGCCCCATTCAGCCCCTTCTCCAGCCTGTTACACAGGGAACAGGAGGAGGCCATTCAGCCCCTTCTCCAGCCTGTTACACAGGAACTGGAGGAGGCCCCATTCTGCCCCTTCTCCAGCCTGTTAAACAGGAACAGGAGGAGGCCATTCAGCCCCTTCTCCAGTCTGTTAAACAGGAACAGGAGGAGGCCCCATTCAGCCCCTTCTCCAGCCTGTTACACAGGAACAGGAGGAGGCCACCTTCAGCCCCTTCTCCAGCCTGTTACACAGGAACACGAGGAGGCCCCATTTAGCCTCTTCTCCAGCCAGTTACATAGGGAACAGGAGGAGGCCATTAACCCCGTTCTCCAGCCTGGTACACAGGAACAGGAGGAGGCCATTCAGCCCCTTCTCCAGCCTGTTACAAAGGAACAGGAGGTGGCCCCATTCAGCCCCTTCTCCAGTCTGTTACACAGGAACAGGAGGAGGCCATTCAGCCCCTTCTCCAGCCTGTTACACAGGAACAGGAGGAGGCCACATTCAGCCCCTTCTCCAGCCTGTTACACAGGAACAGGAGGAGGCCATTCAGCCCCTTCTCCTGCCTGTTGCACAGGGACAGGAGGAGGCCATTCACCCACTTCTCCAGATAGTTACACGGGGACAGGAGGAGGCCATTCACCCCATTCTCCAGCCTGTTACGCAGGAACAGGAGGAGGCCCCATTCAGCCCCATCTGCAGCCTGTTACCCAGGAACAGGAGGAGGCCATTCAGCCCCTTCTCCAGCCTGTTACACAGGAACAGGAGGAGGCAATGCACCCCCTTCTCCAGCCTGTTACAGAGGAACAGGAGGAGGCCCCATTCAGCCCCTTCTCCAGCCTGTTACACAGGAACTGGAGGAGGCCCCATTCAGTCCCTTCTCCAGCCTGTTACCCAGGAACAGGAGGAGGCCATTCAGCCCCTTCTCCAGCCTGTTACACAGGAACAGGAGGAGGCCCCATTCAGCCCCTTCTCCAGCCTGTTACACAGGAACAGGAGGAGGCCATTCAGCCCCTTTCCCAGTCTGTTACACAGGAACAGGAGGCGGCCCCATTCAGTCCCTTCTCCAGCCTGTTATACAGGGAACAGGAGGAGGCCCCATTCTGCCCCTTCTCCAGCCTGTTACACTCGAACAGGAGGAGGCCATTCAGCCCCTTCTCCAGCCTGTTACACTGGAACAGGAGGATGTCATTCAGCCCCTTCTCCAGCCTGTGGGACAGGAACAGGAGGAGGCCCCATTCAGCCCCTTCTCCAGCCTGTTACATAGAAACAGGAGGAGGCCCCATTCAGCCCCTGCTCCAGCTTGTTAAACAGGGAACAAGAGGAGGCCCCATTCAGCCCCTTCTCCAGCCTGTTACAAAGGAACAGGAGGAGGACATTCAGCCCCTTCTCCAGCCTGTTAGACAGGAACAGGAGGAGGCTCCATTCAGTCCCATTCCAGCCTGTTATACAGGAAACAGGAGGAGGCCCCATTCTGCACCTTCTCCAGCCTGTTACATAGGAACAGGAGGAGCCCCCATTCAGCCCCTTCTCCAGCCTGTTACACAGGAACAGGAGGAGGCCATTCAGCGCCTTCTCCAGTCTGTTCCACAGTAACAGGAGGAGGCCATTCAGCCCCTTCTCCAGCCTGTTACGCAGGAACTGGAGGAGGCCCGATTCAGCCCCTTCTCCAGCCTGTTACACAGGAACAGGAGGAGGCCCCATTCTGCCCCTTCTCCAGCCTGTTACACAGGCACAGGAGGAGGCCCCATTCAGTCGCTTCTCCAGCCTGTTATACAGGGAACAGGAGGAGGCCCCATTCTGCCCATTCTCCAGCCTGTTATACTGGAACAGGAGGAGGCCATTCAGCCCCTTCTCCAGCCTGTTGCACAGGAACAGGAGGAGGCCCCATTCAGCCCCTTCTCCAGCCTGTTACACAGGAACAGGAGGAGGCCATTCAGCGCCTTCTCCAGTCTGTTCCACAGTAACAGGAGGAGGCCATTCAGCCCCTTCTCCAGCATGTTACACAGGAACAGGAGGAGGCCCCATTCAGCCCCTTCTCCAGACTGTTACACAGGAACAGGAGGAGGCCCCATTCAGCCCCTTCACCAGCCTGTTACACAGGAACAGGAGGAGGCCGCATTCAGCGCGTTCTCCAGCCTGTTACACAGGAACAGGAGGAGACCCCATTCAGCCCCTTCTCCAGCCTATTACACAGGAACAGGAGGAGGCCATTCAGCCACTTCTCCAGCCTGTTACACAGGAACAGGAGGAGGCGATTCAGTCCTTTCTCCAGCCTGTTACACAGGAACATTAGGAGGCCCCATTCAGCCCCTTCTCCAGCCTGTTACACAGGAAACAGGAGGAGGCCCCATTCTGCACCTTCTCCAGCCTGTTACACAGGAACAGGAGGAGGCCCCATTCAGCCCCTTCTCCAGCCTGTTACACAGAAACAGGAGGAGGCCCCATTCAGCCCCATCACCAGCCTGTTACACAGGGAACAGGAGGAGGCCCCATTCAGCCCCTTCTCCAGCCTGTTACACTGGAACTGGAGGAGGCCCCATTCAGCCCCTTCTCCAGCCTGTTATACAGGGAACAGGAGGAGGCCCCATTCTGCCCTTTCTCCAGCCTGTTACACAGGAACAGGAGAAGGCCCCATTCAGCCCCTTCTCCAGCCTGTTATACAGGGAACAGGAGGAGGCCCCATTCTGCCCCTTCTCCTGCCTGTTATACTGGAACAGGAGGAGGCCATTCAGCCCCTTCTCCAGCCTGTTACACAGGAACAGGAGGAGGCCCCATTCAGCCCCTTCTCCAGCCTGTTAAACAGGAACAGGAGGAGGCCATTCAGCGCCTTCTCCAGTCTGTTCCACAGTAACAGGAGGAGGCCATTCAGCCCCTTCTCCAGCCTGTTACACAGGAACTGGAGGAGGCCCGATTCAGCCCCTTCTCCAGCCTGCTATAAGGAACAGGAGGAGGCCCCATTCAGCCCCTTCTCCAGCCTGTTACACAGGAACAGGAGGAGGCCCCATTCAGCCCCTTCTCCAGACTGTTACACAGGGAACAGGAGGAGGCCCCATTAAGCCCCTTCTCCAGCCTGTTACACAGGAACAGGAGTAGGCCCCATTCAGCCCCATCTCCAGCCTGTTACACATGGAACAGGAGGAGGCCCCATTCAGCCCCTTCTCCAGCCTGTTACACTGGAACAGGAGGAGGCCATTCAGCACCTTCTCCAGCCTGTTACACAGTAACAGGAAGTGGCCCATTCAGCCCCTTCTCCAGCCTGTTACATAGGAACAGGAGGGGACCCCATTCAGCCCCTTCTCCAGTCTGTTAGACAGGGATCAGGTGGAGGCCATTCAGCGCCTTCTCCAGCCTGTTACACAGTAACAGGAGGAGGCCATTCAGCCCCTTCTCCAGCCTGTTACACTGGAACTGGAGGAGGCCCGATTCAGCCCCTTCTCCAGCCTGTTATACAGGGAACAGGAGGAGGCCCCATTCTGCCCTTTCTCCAGCCTGTTACACAGGAACAGGAGGAGGCCCCATTCAGCCCCTTCTCCAGCCTGTTATACAGGGAACAGGAGGAGGCCCCATTCTGCCCCTTCTCCAGCCTGTTATACTGGAACAGGAGGAGGCCATTCAGCCCCTTCTCCAGCCTGTTACACAGGAACAGGAGGAGGCCCCATTCAGCCCCTTCTCCAGCCTGTTAAACAGGAACAGGAGGTGGCCCCATTCAGCCCCTTCTCCAGTCTGTTACACAGGAACAGGAGGAGGCCATTCAGCCCCTTCTCCAGCCTGTTACACAGGAACTAGAGGAGGCACGATTCAGCCCCTTCTCCAGCCTGTTATAAGGAACAGGAGGAGGCCCCATTCAGCCCCTTCTCCAGCCTGTTACACAGGAACAGGAGGAGGCCCCATTCAGCCCCTTCTCCAGACTGTTACACAGGGAACAGGAGGAGGCCCCATTCAGCCCCTTCTCCAGCCTGTTACACAGGAACAGGAGGAGGCCCCATTCAGCCCCATCTCCAGCCTGTTACACAGGGAATAGGAGGAGGCCCCATTCAGCCCCTTCTCCAGCCTGTTACACTGGAACAGGAGGAGGCCATTCAGCACCTTCTCCAGCCTGTTACACAGGAACAGGAAGTGGCCCATTCAGCCCCTTCTCCAGTCTGTTACACAGGAACTGGAGGAGGCCCCATTTAGCCTCTTCTCCAGCCAGTTACATAGGGAACAGGAGGAGGCCATTAACCCCGTTCTCCAGCCTGGTACACAGGAACAGGAGGAGGCCATTCAGCACCTTCACCAGCCTGTTACACAGGAACAGGAGGTGGCCCCATTCAGCCCCTTCTCCAGTCTGTTACACAGGAACAGGAGGAGGCCATTCAGCCCCTTCTCCAGCCTGTTACACAGGAACAGGAGGAGGCCACATTCAGCCCCTTCTCCAGTCTGTTACACAGGAACAGGAGGAGGCCATTCAGCCCCTTCTCCAGCCTGTTAAACAGGAACAGGAGGAGGCCCCATTCAGCCCCTTCTCCAGCCTGTTACACAGGAACAGGAGGAGGCCACCTTCAGCCCCTTCTCCAGCCTGTTACACAGGAACACGAGGAGGCCCCATTTAGCCTCTTCTCCAGCCAGTTACATAGGGAACAGGAGGAGGCCATTAACCCCGTTCTCCAGCCTGGTACACAGGAACAGGAGGAGGCCATTCAGCCCCTTCTCCAGCCTGTTACACAGGAACAGGAGGTGGCCCCATTCAGCCCCTTCTCCAGTCTGTTACACAGGAACAGGAGGAGGCCATTCAGCCCCTTCTCCAGCCAGTTACACAGGAACAGGAGGAGGCCACATTCAGCCCCTTCTCCAGCCTGTTACACAGGAAAAGGAGGAGGCCATTCAGCCCCTTCTCCTGCCTGTTGCACAGGGACAGGAGGAGGCCATTCACCCACTTCTCCAGATAGTTACACGGGGAAAGGAGGAGGCCATTCACCCCATTCTCCAGCCTGTTACGCAGGAACAGGAGGAGGCCCCATTCAGCCCCATCTGCAGCCTGTTACCCAGGAACAGGAGGAGGCCATTCAGCCCCTTCTCCAGCCTGTTACACAGGAACAGGAGGAGGCAATGCACCCCCTTCTCCAGCCAGTTACAGAGGAACAGGAGGAGGCCCCATTCAGCCCCTTCTCCAGCCTGTTACACAGGAACTGGAGGAGGCCCGATTCAGCCCCTTCTCCAGCCTGTTACACAGGAAAAGGAGGAGGCCCCATTCAGCCCCTTCTCAAGCCTGTTACACAGGAACAGGAGGAGGCCATTCAGCCCCTTTCCCAGTCTGTTACACAGGAACAGGAGGAGGCCCCATTCAGTCCCTTCTCCAGCCTGTTATACAGGGAACAGGAGGAGGCCCCATTTTGCCCCTTCTCCAGCCTGTTACACTGGAACAGGAGGAGGCCATTCAGCCCCTTCTCCAGCCTGTTACACTGGAACAGGAGGATGTCATTCAGCCCCTTCTCCAGCCTGTGAGACAGGAACAGGAGGAGGCCCCATTCAGCCCCTTCTCCAGCCTGTTACATAGAAACAGGAGGAGGCCCCATTCAGCCCCTGCTCCAGCTTGTTAAACAGGGAACAAGAGGAGGCCCCATTCCGCCCCCTCTCCAGCCTGTTACAAAGGAACAGGAGGAGGACATTCAGCCCCTTCTCCAGCCTGTTAGACAGGAACAGGAGGAGGCTCCATTCAGTCCCATTCCAGCCTGTTATACAGGAAACAGGAGGAGGCCCCATTCTGCACCTTCTCCAGCCTGTTACACAGGAACAGGAGGAGCCCCCATTCAGCCCCTTCTCCAGCCTGTTACACAGGAACAGGAGGAGGCCATTCAGCGCCTTCTCCAGTCTGTTCCACAGTAACAGGAGGAGGCCATTCAGCCCCTTCTCCAGCCTGTTACGCAGGAACTGGAGGAGGCCCGATTCAGCCCCTTCTCCAGCCTGTTACACAGGAACAGGAGGAGGCCCCATTCTGCCCCTTCTCCAGCCTGTTACACAGGCACAGGAGGAGGCCCCATTCAGTCCCTTCTCCAGCCTGTTATACAGGGAACAGGAGGAGGCCCCATTCTGCCCCTTCTCCAGCCTGTTACACAGGAACAGGAGGAGGCCCCATTCAGCCCCTTCTCCAGCCTGTTATACAGGGAACAGGAGGAGGCCCCATTCTGCCCCTTCTCCAGCCTGTTATACTGGAACAGGAGGAGGCCATTCAGCCCCTTCTCCAGCCTGTTGCACAGGAACAGGAGGAGGCCCCATTCAGCCCCTTCTCCAGCCTGTTACACAGGAACAGGAGGAGGCCATTCAGCGCCTTCTCCAGTCTGTTCCACAGTAACAGGAGGAGGCCATTCAGCCCTTTCTCCAGCCTGTTACACAGGAACAGGAGGAGGCCCCATTCAGCCCCTTCTCCAGCCTGTTATAAGGAACAGGAGGAGGCCCCATTCAGCCCCTTCTCCAGCCTGTTACACAGGAACAGGAGGAGGCCCGGTTCAGCCCCTTCTCCAGCCTGTTACACAGGAACAGGAGGAGGCCGCATTCAGCGCGTTCTCCAGCCTGTTACACAGGAACAGGAGGAGACCCCATTCAGCCCCTTCTCCAGCCTATTACACAGGAACAGGAGGAGGCCATTCAGCCACTTCTCCAGCCTGTTACACAGGAACAGGAGGAGGCGATTCAGTCCTTTCTCCAGCCTGTTACACAGGAACATTAGGAGGCCCCATTCAGCCCCTTCTCCAGCCTGTTATACAGGAAACAGGAGGAGGCCCCATTCTGCACCTTCTCCAGCCTGTTACACAGGAAAAGGAGGAGGCCCCATTCAGCCCCTTCTCCAGCCTGTTACACAGGAACAGGAGGAGGCCCCATTCAGCCCCATCACCAGCCTGTTACACAGGGAACAGGAGGAGGCCCCATTCAGCCCCTTCTCCAGCCTGTTACACTGGAACTGGAGGAGGCCCCATTCAGCCCCTTCTCCAGCCTGTTACACAGGGAACAGGAGGCGGCCCCATTCTGCCCTTTCTCCAGCCTGTTACACAGGAACAGGAGGAGGCCCCATTCAGCCCCTTCTCCAGCCTGTTATACAGGGAACAGGAGGAGGCCCCATTCTGCCCCTTCTCCAGCCTGTTATACTGGAACAGGAGGAGGCCATTCAGCCCCTTCTCCAGCCTGTTACACAGGAACAGGAGGAGGCCCCATTCAGCCCCTTCTCCAGCCTGTTAAACAGGAACAGGAGGAGGCCATTCAGCGCCTTCTCCAGTCTGTTCCACAGTAACAGGAGGAGGCCATTCAGCCCCTTCTCCAGATTGTTACACAGGAACTGGAGGAGGCCCGATTCAGCCCCTTCTCCAGCCTGCTATAAGGAACAGGAGGAGGCCCCATTCAGCCCCTTCTCCAGCCTGTTACACAGGAACAGGAGGAGGCCCCATTCAGCCCCGTCTCCAGACTGTTACACAGGGAACAGGAGGAGGCCCCATTCAGCCCCTTCTCCAGCCTGTTACACAGGAACAGGAGGAGGCCCCATTCAGCCCCATCTCCAGCCTGTTACACAGGGAACAGGAGGAGGCCATTCAGCCCCTTCTCCAGCCTGTTACACTGGAACAGGAGGAGGCCCCATTCAGCACCTTCTCCAGCGTGTTACACAGGAACAGGAAGTGGCCCATTCAGCCCCTTCTCCAGCCTGTTACATAGGAACAGGAGGAGACCCCATTCAGCCCCTTCTCCAGTCTGTTACACAGGAAACAGGTGGAGGCCATTCAGCGCCTTCTCCAGCCTGTTACACAGTAACAGGAGGAGGCCATTCAGCCCCTTCTCCAGCCTGTTACACTGGAACTGGAGGAGGCCCGATTCAGCCCCTTCTCCAGCCTGTTATACAGGGAACAGGAGGAGGCCCCATTCTGCCCTTTCTCCAGCCTGTTACACAGGAACAGGAGGAGGCCCCATTCAGCCCCTTCTCCAGCCTGTTATACAGGGAACAGGAGGAGGCCCCATTCTGCCCCTTCTCCAGCCTGTTATACTGGAACAGGAGGAGGCCATTCAGCCCCTTCTCCAGCCTGTTACACAGGAACAGGAGGAGGCCCCATTCAGCCCCTGCTCCAGCCTGTTAAACAGGAACAGGAGGAGGCCATTCAGCGCCTTCTCCAGTCTGTTACACAGGAACAGGAGGAGGCCATTCAGCCCCTTCTCCAGCCTGTTACACAGGAACTGGAGGAGGCCCGATTCAGCCCGTTCTCCAGCCTGTTATAAGAAACAGGAGGAGGCCCCATTCAGCCCCTTCTCCAGCCTGTTACACAGGAACAGGAGGAGGCCCCATTCAGCCCCTTCTCCAGACTGTTACACAGGGAACAGGAGGAGGCCCCATTCAGCCCCTTCTCCAGCCTGTTACACAGGAACAGGAGGAGGCCCCATTCAGCCCCATCTCCAGCCTGTTACACAGGGAAAAGGAGGAGGCCCCATTCAGCCCCTTCTCCAGCCTGTTACACTGGAACAGGAGGAGGCCATTCAGCACCTTCTCCAGCCTGTTACACAGGAACAGGAGGAGGCCCCATTCAGCCCCTTCTCCAGCCTGTTACACAGGAACAGGAGAGGGCCTCATTCAGCCCCATCACCAGCCTGTTACACAGGGAACAGGAGGAGGCCCCATTCAGCCCCTTCTCCAGCCTGTTACACTGGAACTGGAGGAGGCCCCATTCAGCCCCTTCTCCAGCCTGTTATACAGAGAACAGGAGGAGGCCCCATTCTGCCCTTTCTCCAGCCTGTTACACAGGAACAGGAGGAGGCCCCATTCAGCCCCTTCTCCAGCCTGTTATACAGGGAACAGGAGGAGGCCCCATTCTGCCCCTTCTCCAGCCTGTTATACTGGAACAGGAGGAGGCCATTCAGCCCCTTCTCCAGCCTGTTACACAGGAACAGGAGGAGGCCCCATTCAGCCCCTTCTCCAGCCTGTTAAACAGGAACAGGAGGAGGCCATTCAGCGCCTTCTCCAGTCTGTTCCACAGTAACAGGAGGAGGCCATTCAGCCCCTTCTCCAGCCTGTTACACAGGAACTGGAGGAGGCCCGATTCAGCCCCTTCTCCAGCCTGCTATAAGGAACAGGAGGAGGCCCCATTCAGCCCCTTCTCCAGCGTGTTACACAGGAACAGGAGGAGGCCCCATTCAGCCCCTTCTCCAGACTGTTACACAGGGAACAGGAGGAGGCCCCATTCAGCCCCTTCTCCAGCCTGTTACACAGGAACAGGAGGAGGCCCCATTCAGCCCCATCTCCAGCCTGTTACACAGGGAACAGGAGGAGGCCCCATTCAGCCCCTTCTCCAGCCTGTTACACTGGAACAGGAGGAGGCCATTCAGCACCTTCTCCAGCCTGTTACACAGGAACAGGAAGTGGCCCATTCAGCCCCTTCTCCAGCCTGTTACATAGGAACAGGAGGAGACCCCATTCAGCCCCTTCTCCAGTCTGTTACACAGGGAACAGGTGGAGGCCATTCAGCGCCTTCTCCAGCCTGTTACACAGTAACAGGAGGAGGCCATTCAGCCCCTTCTCCAGCCTGTTACACTGGAACTGGAGGAGGCCCGATTCAGCCCCTTCTCCAGCCTGTCATACAGGGAACAGGAGGAGGCCCCATTCTGCCCCTTCTCCAGCCTGTTATACTGGAACAGGAGGAGGCCATTCAGCCCCTTCTCCAGCCTGTTACACAGGAACAGGAGGAGGCCCCATTCAGCCCCTTCTCCAGCCTGTTAAACAGGAACAGGAGGAGGCCATTCAGCCCCTTCTCCAGCCTGTTACACAGGAACTGGTGGAGGCCCGATTCAGCCCCTTCTCAGGCCTGTTATAAGGAACAGGAGGAGGCCCCATTCAGCCCCTTCTCCAGCCTGTTACACAGGAACAGGAGGAGGCCCCATTCAGCCCCTTCTCCAGACTGTTACACAGGGAACAGGAGGAGGCCCCATTCAGCCCCTTCTCCAGCCTGTTACACAGGAACAGGAGGAGGCCCCATTCAGCCCCATCTCCAGCCTGTTACACAGGGAATAGGAGGAGGCCCCATTCAGCCCCTTCTCCAGCCTGTTACACTGGAACAGGAGGAGACCCCATTCAGCCCCTTCTCCAGCCTGTTACACAGGAACAGGAGGAGGCCCCATTCAGCCCCTTCTCCAGCCTGTTACACTGGAACAGGAGGAGACCCCATTCAGCCCCTTCTCCAGCCTGTTACACAGGAACAGGAGGAGACCCCATTCAGCCCCTTCTCCAGCCTGTTACACAGGGAACAGGTGGAGGCCATTCAGCGCCTTCTCCAGCCTGTTACACAGGAACTGGAGGAGGCCCGGTTCAGCTCCTTCTCCAGCCTGTTACACAGGAACAGGAGGAGGCCATTCATCCCCTTCTCCAGTCTGTTAAACAGGAACAGAAGGAGGCCCCATTCAGCCCATTCTCCAGCCTGTTACACAGGAACAGGAGGAGGCCCCATTCAGCCCCTTCTCCAGCCTGTTACACAGGAACACGAGGAGTCCCCATTTAGCCTCTTCTCCATCCAGTTACATAGGGAACAGGAGGAGGCCATTAACCCCGTTCTCCAGCCTGGTACACAGGAACAGGAGGAGGCCATTCAGCCCCTTCTCCAGCCTGTTACACAGGAACAGGAGGTGGCCCCATTCAGCCCCTTCTCCAGTCTGATACACAGGAACAGGAGGAGGCCATTCAGCCCCTTCTCCAGCCTGTTACACAGGAACAGGAGGAGGCCACATTCAGCCCCTTCTCCAGCCTGTTACACAGGAACAGGAGGAGGCCATTCAGCCCCTTCTCCTGCCTGTTGCACAGGGACAGGAGGAGGCCATTCACCCACTTCTCCAGATAGTTACAAGGGGACAGGAGGAGGCCATTCACCCCATTCTCCAGCCTGTTACGCAGGAACAGGAGGAGGCCCCATTCAGCCCCATCTGCAGCCTGTTACCCAGGAACAGGAGGAGGCCATTCAGCCCCTTCTCCAGCCTGTTACACAGGAACAGGAGGAGGCCCCATTCAGCCCCTTCTCCAGACTGTTACACAGGGAACAGGAGGAGGCCCCATTCAGCCCCTTCTCCAGCCTGTTAAACAGGATCAGGAGGAGGCCCCATTCAGCCCCATCTCCAGCCTGTTACACAGGGAACAGGAGGAGGCCCCATTCAGCCCCTTCTCCAGCCTGTTTCACTGGATCTGGAGGAGGCCCGATTAAGCGCCTTCTCCAGTCTGTTCCACAGTAACAGGAGGAGGCCATTCAGCCCCTTCTCCAGCCTGTTACACAGGAACTGGAGGAGGCCCGATTCAGCCCCTTCTCCAGCCTGTTATAAGGAACAGGAGGAGGCCCCATTCAGCCCCTTCTCCAGCCTGTTACACAGGAACAGGAGGAGGCCCCATTCAGCCCCTTCTCCAGCCTGTTACACAGGAACAGGAGGAGGCGATTCAGTCCTTTCTCCAGCCTGTTACACAGGAACAGGAGGAGGCCCCATTCAGCCCCTTCTCCAGACTGTTACACAGGGAACAGGAGGAGGCCCCATTCAGCCCCTTCTCCAGCCTGTTACACAGGATCAGGAGGAGGCCCCATTCAGCCCCATCTCCAGCCTGTTACACAGGGAACAGTAGGAGGCCCCATTCAGCCCCTTCTCCAGCCTGTTTCACAGGAACAGGAGGAGGGGATTCAGCCCCTTCTCCAGCCTGTTACATAGGAACAGGAGGAGACCCCATTCAGCCCCTTCTCCAGTCAGTTACACAGGGAACAGGTGGAGGCATTCAGCGCCTTCTCCAGCCTGTTACACAGATACTGGAGGAGGCCCCATTCAGCCCCTTCTCCAGCCTGTTAGACTGGAACAGGAGGAGGCCATTCAGCACCTTCTCCAGCCTGTTACACAGGAACAGGAAGTGGCCCATTCAGCCCCTTCTCCAACCTGTTACATAGGAACAGGAGGAGGCCCCATTCAGCCCCTTCTCCAGTCTGTTACACAGGGAACAGGTGGAGGCCATTCAGCCCCTTCTCCAGCCTGTTACACAGGAACAGGAGGAGGCCGCATTCAGCGCGTTCTCCAGCCTGTTACACAGGAACAGGAGGAGACCCCATTCAGCCCCTTCTCCAGCCTATTACACAGGAACAGGAGGAGGCCATTCAGCCACTTCTCCAGCCTGTTACACAGGAACAGGAGGAGGCGATTCAGTCCTTTCTCCAGCCTGTTACACAGGAACATTAGGAGGCCCCATTCAGCCCCTTCTCCAGCCTGTTATACAGGAAACAGGAGGAGGCCCCATTCTGCACCTTCTCCAGCCTGTTACACAGGAACAGGAGGAGGCCCCATTCAGCCCCTTCTCCAGCCTGTTACACAGGAACAGGAGGAGGCCCCATTCAGCCCCATCACCAGCCTGTTACACAGGGAACAGGAGGAGGCCCCATTCAGCCCCTTCTCCAGCCTGTTATACAGGGAACAGGAGGAGGCCCCATTCTGCCCCTTCTCCAGCCTGTTATACTGGAACAGGAGGAGGCCATTCAGCCCCTTCTCCAGCCTGTTACACAGGAACAGGAGGAGGCCCCATTCAGCCCCTTCTCCAGCCTGTTAAACAGGAACAGGAGGAGGCCATTCAGCGCCTTCTCCAGTCTGTTCCACAGTAACATGAGGAGGCCATTCAGCCCCTTCTCCATCCTGTTACACAGGAACTGGAGGAGGCCCGATTCAGCCCCTTCTCCAGCCTGCTATAAGGAACAGGAGGAGGCTCCATTCAGCCCCTTCTCCAGCCAGTTACACAGGAACAGGAGGAGGCCCCATTCAGCCCCTTCTCCAGACTGTTACACAGGGAACAGGAGGAGGCCCCATTCAGCCCCTTCTCCAGCCTGTTACACAGGAACAGGAGGAGGCCCCATTCAGCCCCATCTCCAGCCTGTTACACAGGGAACAGGAGGAGGCCCCATTCAGCCCCTTCTCCAGCCTGTTACACTGGAACAGGAGGAGGCCATTCAGCACCTTCTCCAGCCTGTTACACAGGAACAGGAATTGGCCCATTCAGCCCCTTCTCCAGCCTGTTACATAGGAACAGGAGGAGACCCCATTCAGCCCCTTCTCCAGTCTGTTACACAGGGAACAGGTGGAGGCCATTCAGCGCCTTCTCCAGCCTGTTACACAGTAACAGGAAGAGGCCATTCAGCCCCTTCTCCAGCCTGTTACACTGGAACTGGAGGAGGCCCGATTCAGCCCCTTCTCCAGCCTGTTATACAGGGAACAGGAGGAGGCCCCATTCTGCCCTTTCTCCAGCCTGTTACACAGGAACAGGAGGAGGCCATTCAGCCCCGTTCTCCAGCCTGGTACACAGGAACAGGAGGAGGCCATTCAGCCCCTTCTCCAGCCTGTTACACAGGAACAGGAGGTGGCCCCATTCAGCCCCTTCTCCAGTCTGTTACACAGGAACAGGAGGAGGCCATTCAGCCCCTTCTCCAGCCTGTTACACAGGAACAGGAGGAGGCCACATTCAGCCCCTTCTCCAGCCTGTTACACAGGAACAGGAGGAGGCCATTCAGCCCCTTCTCCTGCCTGTTGCACAGGGACAGGAGGAGGCCATTCACCCACTTCTCCAGATAGTTACAAGGGGACAGGAGGAGGCCATTCACCCCATTCTCCAGCCTGTTACGCAGGAACAGGAGGAGGCCCCATTCAGCCCCATCTGCAGCCTGTTACCCAGGAACAGGAGGAGGCCATTCAGCCCCTTCTCCAGCCTGTTACACAGGAACAGGAGGAGGCCCCATTCAGTCCCTTCTCCAGACTGTTACACAGGGAACAGGAGGAGGCCCCATTCAGCCCCTTCTCCAGCCTGTTAAACAGGAACAGGAGGAGGCCCCATTCAGCCCCATCTCCAGCCTGTTACACAGGGAACAGGAGGAGGACCAATTCAGCCCCTTCTCCAGCCTGTTTCACTGGAACTGGAGGAGGCCCGATTCAGCCCCTTCTCCAGCCTGTTACACAGGAACAGGAGGAGGCCCCATTCAGCCCCTACTCCAGCCTGCTACACAGGCACAGGAGGAGGCCCCATTCAGTCCCTTCTCCAGCCTGTTATACAGGGAACAGGAGGAGGACCCATTCTGCCCTTTCTCCAGCCTGTTACACAGGAACAGGAGGAGGCCCCATTCAGCCCCTTCTCCAGCCTGTTATACACGGAACAGCAGGAGGCCCCATTCTGCCCCTTCTCCAGCCTGTTATACTGGAACAGGAGGAGGCCATTCAGCCCCTTCTCCAGCCTGTTACACAGGAAAAGGAGGAGGCCCCATTCAGCCCCTTCTCCAGCCTGTTAAACAGGAACAGGAGGAGGCCATTCAGCGCCTTCTCCAGTCTGTTCCACAGTAACAGGAGGAGGCCATTCAGCCCCTTCTCCAGCCTTTACACAGGAACTGGAGGAGGCCCGATTCAGCCCCTTCTCCAGCTTGTTATAAGGAACAGGAGGAGGCCCCATTCAGCCCCTTCTCCAGCCTGTTACACAGGAACAGGAGGAGGCCCCATTCAGCCCCTTCTCCAGCCTGTTACACAGGAACAGGAGGAGGCGATTCAGTCCTTTCTCCAGCCTGTTACACAGGAACAGGAGGAGGCCCCATTCAGCCCCTTCTCCAGACTGTTACACAGGGAACAGGAGGAGGCCCCATTCAGCCCCTTCTCCAGCCTGTTACACAGGATCAGGAGGAGGCCCCATTCAGCCCCATCTCCAGCCTGTTACACAGGGAAAAGTAGGAGGCCCCATTCAGCCCCTTCTCCAGCCTGTTACACTGGAACAGGAGGAGGCCATTCAGCACCTTCTCCAGACTGTTGCACAGGAACAGGAAGAGGCCCATTCAGCCCCTTCTCCAGCCTGTTACATAGGAACAGGAGGAGGCCCCATTCAGCCCCTTCTCCAGTCTGTTACACAGGGAACAGGTGGAGGCATTCAGCGCCTTCTCCAGCCTGTTACACAGGAACTGGAGGAGGCCCCATTCAGCCCCTTCTCCAGCCTGTTAGACTGGAACAGGAGGAGGCCATTCAGCACCTTCTCCAGCCTGTTACACAGGAACAGGAAGTGGCCCATTCAGCCCCTTCTCCAACCTGTTACATAGGAACAGGAAGCGACCCCATTCAGCCCCTTCTCCAGCCTATTACACAGGAACACGAGGAGGCCCCATTTAGCCTCTTCTCCAGCCAGTTACATAGGGAACAGGAGGAGGCCATTAACCCCGTTCTCCAGCCTGGTACACAGGAACAGGAGGAGGCCATTCAGCCCCTTCTCCAGCCTGTTACACAGGAACAGGAGGTGGCCCCATTCAGCCCCTTAACCAGTCTGTTACACAGGAACAGGAGGAGGCCATTCAGCCCCTTCTCCAGCCTGTTACACAGGAACAGGAGGAGGCCACATTCAGCCCCTTCTCCAGCCTGTTACACAGGAACAGGAGGAGGCCATTCAGCCCCTAGTCCTGCCTGTTTCACAGGGACAGGAGGAGGCCATTCACCCACTTCTCCAGATAGTTACACGGGGACAGGAGGAGGCCATTCACCCCATTCTCCAGCCTGTTACGCAGGAACAGGAGGAGGCCCCATTCAGCCCCATCTGCAGCCTGTTACCCAGGAACAGGAGGAGGCCATTCAGCCCCTTCTCCAGCCTGTTACACAGGAACAGGAGGAGGCAATGTACCCCCTTCTCCAGCCTGTTACAGAGGAACAGGAAGTGGCCCCATTCAGCCCCTTCTCCAGCCTGTTACACAGGAACAGGCGGAAGCCCCATTCAGCTCCTTCTCCAGCCTGTTACACAGGGAACAGGAGGAGGCCATTCAGCCCCTTCTCCAGCCTGTTACACAGGAACAGGAGGAGGCCCCATTCAGCCCCTTCTCCAGCCTGTTACACAGGAACAGGAGGATGCCATTCAGCCCCTTCTCCAGCCTGTTATGCACGAACAGGAGGAGGCAATTCACCCCCTTCTCCAGCCTGTTACAGAGGAACAGGAGGAGGCCCCATTCAGCCCCTTCTCCAGCCTGTTACACAGGAACAGGAAGAGGCCATTTAGCCCCTTCTCCAGCCTGTTACACAGGAACAGGCGGAGGCCATTCAGCCCCTTCTCCAGCCTGTTACACAGGACCAGTAGGAGGCCATTCAGCCCCTTATCCAGCCTGTTACACAGGAACAGGAGGAGGCCCCATTCAGCTCCTTCTCCAGCCTGTTACACAGGAACAGGAGGAGGCCATTCAGCCCCTTCTCCAGCCTGTTACACAGGAACAGGAGGAGGCCATTCAGCCCCTTCTCCAGCCTGTTACACAGGAACAGGAGGAGGCCCCATTCAGTCCCTTCTGCAGTCTGTTAGACAGGAACAGGAGGAGGCCCCATTCAGCCCCTTCTCCAGCCGCTTACACAGGGAACAGGAGGAGGCCCCATTCAGCCTCTTCTCCAGCCTGTTACACAGGAACAGGAGGAGGCCCCATTCGGCCCCTTCTCCAGTCTGTTACACAGGAAGAGGGGGAGGCCCCATTCAGCCCCTTCTCCAGCCTGTTACACTGGAACAGGAGGAGGCCCCATTCAGACCCTTCTCCAGCCTGTTACACAGGAACACGAGGAGGCCCCATTTAGCCTCTTCTCCATCCAGTTACATAGGGAACAGGAGGAGGCCATTAACCCCGTTCTCCAGCCTGGTACACAGGAACAGGAGGAGGCCATTCAGCCCCTTCTCCAGCCTGTTACACAGGAACAGGAGGTGGCCCCATTCAGCCCCTTCTCCAGTCTGTTACACAGGAACAGGAGGAGGCCATTCAGCCCCTTCTCCAGCCTGTTACACAGGAACAGGAGGAGGCCACATTCAGCCCCTTCTCCAGCCTGTTACACAGGAACAGGAGGAGGCCATTCAGCCCCTTCTCCTGCCTGTTGCACAGGGACAGGAGGAGGCCATTCACCCACTTCTCCAGATAGTTACAAGGGGACAGGAGGAGGCCATTCACCCCATTCTCCAGCCTGTTACGCAGGAACAGGAGGAGGCCCCATTCAGCCCCATCTGCAGCCTGTTACCCAGGAACAGGAGGAGGCCATTCAGCCCCTTCTCCAGCCTGTTACACAGGAACAGGAGGAGGCCCCATTCAGTCCCTTCTCCAGACTGTTACACAGGGAACAGGAGGAGGCCCCATTCAGCCCCTTCTCCAGCCTGTTAAACAGGAACAGGAGGAGGCCCCATTCAGCCCCATCTCCAGCCTGTTACACAGGGAACAGGAGGAGGCCCAATTCAGCCCCTTCTCCAGCCTGTTTCACTGGAACTGGAGGAGGCCCGATTCAGCCCCTTCTCCAGCCTGTTACACAGGAACAGGAGGAGGCCCCATTCAGCCCCTACTCCAGCCTGCTACACAGGCACAGGAGGAGGCCCCATTCAGTCCCTTCTCCAGCCTGTTATACAGGGAACAGGAGGAGGACCCATTCTGCCCTTTCTCCAGCCTGTTACACAGGAACAGGAGGAGGCCCCATTCAGCCCCTTCTCCAGCCTGTTATACACGGAACAGGAGGAGGCCCCATTCTGCCCCTTCTCCAGCCTGTTATACTGGAACAGGAGGAGGCCATTCAGCCCCTTCTCCAGCCTGTTACACAGGAAAAAGAGGAGGCCCCATTCAGCCCCTTCTCCAGCCTGTTAAACAGGAACAGGAGGAGGCCATTCAGCGCCTTCTCCAGTCTGTTCCACAGTAACAGGAGGAGGCCATTCAGCCCCTTCTCCTGCCTGTTACACAGGAACTGGAGGAGGCCCGATTCAGCCCCTTCTCCAGCCTGTTATAAGGAACAGGAGGAGGCCCCATTCAGCCCCTTCTCCAGCCTGTTACACAGGAACAGGAGGAGGCGATTCAGTCCTTTCTCCAGCCTGTTACACAGGAACAGGAGGAGGCCCCATTCAGCCCCTTCTCCAGACTGTTACACAGGGAACAGGAGGAGGCCCCATTCAGCCCCTTCTCCAGCCTGTTACACAGGATCAGGAGGAGGCCCCATTCAGCCCCATCTCCAGCCTGTTACACAGGGAACAGTAGGAGGCCCCATTCAGCCCCTTCTCCAGCCTGTTACACTGGAACAGGAGGAGGCCATTCAGCACCTTCTCCAGACTGTTACACAGGAACAGGAAGAGGCCCATTCAGCCCCTTCTCCAGCCTGTTACATAGGAACAGGAGGAGACCCCATTCAGCCCCTTCTCCAGTCTGTTACACAGGGAACAGGTGGAGGCATTCAGCGCCTTCTCCAGCCTGTTACACAGGAACTGGAGGAGGCCCCATTCAGCCCCTTCTCCAGCCTGTTAGACTGGAACAGGAGGAGGCCATTCAGCACCTTCTCCAGCCTGTTACACAGGAACAGGAAGTGGCCCATTCAGCCCCTTCTCCAACCTGTTACATAGGAACAGGAAGCGACCCCATTCAGCCCCTTCTCCAGCCTATTACACAGGAACACGAGGAGGCCCCATTTAGCCTCTTCTCCAGCCAGTTACACAGGAACAGGAGGAGGCCATTAACCCCGTTCTCCAGCCTGGTACACAGGAACAGGAGGAGGCCAATCAGCCCCTTCTCCAGCCTGTTACACAGGAACAGGAGGTGGCCCCATTCAGCCCCTTAACCAGTCTGTTACACAGGAACAGGAGGAGGCCATTCAGCCCCTTCTCCAGCCTGTTACACAGGAACAGGAGGAGGCCACATTCAGCCCCTTCTCCAGCCTGTTACACAGGAACAGGAGGAGGCCATTCAGCCCCTTCTCCTGCCTGTTTCACACGGTCAGGAGGAGGCCATTCACCCACTTCTCCAGATAGTTACACGGGGACAGGAGGAGGCCATTCACCCCATTCTCCAGCCTGTTACGCAGGAACAGGAGGAGGCCCCATTCAGCCCCATCTGCAGCCTGTTACCCAGGAACAGGAGGAGGCCATTCAGCCCCTTCTCCAGCCTGTTACACAGGAACAGGAGGAGGCAATGTACCCCCTTCTCCAGCCTGTTACAGAGGAACAGGAGGAGGCCCCATTCAGCCCCTTCTCCAGCCTGTTACACAGGAACAGGCGGAAGCCCCATTCAGCTCCTTCTCCAGCCTGTTACACAGGGAACAGGAGGAGGCCATTCAGCCCCTTCTCCAGCCTGTTACACAGGAACAGGAGGAGGCCCCATTCAGCCCCTTCTCCAGCCTGTTACACAGGAACAGGAGGATGCCATTCAGCCCCTTCTCCAGCCTGTTATGCACGAACAGGAGGAGGCAATTCACCCCCTTCTCCAGCCTGTTACAGAGGAACAGGAGGAGGCCCCATTCAGCCCCTTCTCCAGCCTGTTACACAGGAACAGGAGGAGGCCATTTAGCCCCTTCTCCAGCCTGTTACACAGGAACAGGCGGAGGCCATTCAGCCCCTTCTCCAGCCTGTTACACAGGACCAGTAGGAGGCCATTCAGCCCCTTATCCAGCCTGTTACACAGGAACAGGAGGAGGCCCCATTCAGCTCCTTCTCCAGCCTGTTACACAGGAACAGGAGGAGGCCATTCAGCCCCTTCTCCAGCCTGTTACACAGGAACAGGAGGAGGCCATTCAGCCCCTTCTCCAGCCTGTTACACAGGAACAGGAGGAGGCCCCATTCAGTCCCTTCTGCAGCCTGTTAGACAGGAACAGGAGGAGGCCCCATTCAGCCCCTTCTCCAGCCTCTTACACAGGGAACAGGAGGAGGCCCCATTCAGCCTCTTCTCCAGCCTGTTACACAGGAACAGGAGGAGGCCCCATTCGGCCCCTTCTCCAGTCTGTTACACAGGAAGAGGGGGAGGCCCCATTCAGTCCCTTCTCCAGCCTGTTACACAGGAACAGGAGGAGGCCCCATTCTGCCCCTTCTCCAGCCTGTTAGACAGGAACAGGAGGAGGCCATTCAGCCCAATCTCCATACTGTTGCACAGGAACAGGAGGAGGCCATTCAGCCCCTTCTCCAGACTGTTTCACAGGAGCAGGAGGAGGTCCCATTCAGCGCCATCTCCAGCCGGTTACACAGGAACAGGAGGAGGCCCCATTCAGCCCCTTCTCCAGCCTGTTACACAGGAACAGGAGTAGGCCATTCAGCCCCTTCTCCAGCCTGTCACACAGAAACAGGAGGAGGACATTCAGCCCCTTCTCCAGACGGTTACACAGGAACAGGAGGAGGCCCCATTCAGCCCCTTCTCCAGCCTGTTACACAGGAACAGGAGGAGGACCCATTCAGCCACTTCTCCAGGCTGTTACACCGAAACAGGAGGAGGCCATTCAGCCCCTTCTCCAGCCGGTTACACAGGAACAGGAGGAGGCCCCATTCAGCCCCTTCTCCAGCCTGTTACACAGGAACAGGAGGACGCCCCATTCAGTCCCTTCTCCAGCCTGTTACACAGGACCAGGAGCAGGCCATTCTGCCCCTTCTCCTGCCTGTTACACAGGAACAGGAGGAGGCCCCATTCAGCCCCTTCTCCAGCCTGTTACACAGGAACAGGAGGAGGCCCCATTCAGCCCCTTCTCCAGCCGGTTACACAGGAACAGGAGGAGGCCCCATTCAGCCCCTTCTCCAGCCTGTTAGACAGGAACAGGAGGAGGCCCAATTCAGCCCCTTCTCCAGCCTGTTACACAGGAACAGGAGGAGGCCCCATTCAGCCCCTTCTCCAGTCTGTTACACAGGAACAGGAGGAGGCCTCATTCAGCCCCTTCTCCAGGCTGTTACACAGGAACAGGAGGAGGCCATTCAGCCCCTTTTGCAGTCTGTTACACAGGAACAGGAGGAGGCCATTCAGCCCCTTCTCCAGCCTGATACACAGGCACAGGAGGAGGCCCCATTCAGCCCCTTCTCCAGCCTGTTACACAGGAACAGGAGGAGGCCCCATTCAGCCCCTTCTCCAGTCTGTTACACAGGAACAGGAGGAGGCCCCATTCAGCCCCTTCTCCAGCCTGTTACACAGGAACAGGAGGAGGCCATTCAGCCCCTTTTGCAGTCTGTTACACAGGAACAGGAGGAGGCCATTCAGCCCCTTCTCCAGCCTGATACACAGGCACAGGAGGAGGCCCCATTCAGCCCCTTCTCCAGCCTGTTAGACAGGAACAGGAGGAGGCCCCATTCAGCCCCTTCTCCAGCCTCTTACACAGGGAACAGGAGGAGGCCCCATTCAGCCTCTTCTCCAGCCTGTTACACAGGAACAGGAGGAGGCCCCATTCGGCCCCTTCTCCAGTCTGTTACACAGGAAGAGGGGGAGGCCCCATTCAGTCCCTTCTCCAGCCTGTTACACAGGAACAGGAGGAGGCCCCATTCTGCCCCTTCTCCAGCCTGTTAGACAGGAACAGGAGGAGGCCATTCAGCCCAATCTCCATACTGTTGCACAGGAACAGGAGGAGGCCATTCAGCCCCTTCTCCAGACTGTTTCACAGGAGCAGTAGGAGGTCCCATTCAGCGCCATCTCCAGCCGGTTACACAGGAACAGGAGGAGGCCCCATTCAGCCCCTTCTCCAGCCTGTTACACAGGAACAGGAGTAGGCCATTCAGCCCCTTCTCCAGCCTGTCACACAGAAACAGGAGGAGGACATTCAGCCCCTTCTCCAGACGGTTACACAGGAACAGGAGGAGGCCCCATTCAGCCCCTTCTCCAGCCTGTTACACAGGAACAGGAGGAGGACCCATTCAGCCACTTCTCCAGGCTGTTACACCGAAACAGGAGGAGGCCATTCAGCCCCTTCTCCAGCCGGTTACACAGGAACAGGAGGAGGCCCCATTCAGCCCCTTCTCCAGCCTGTTACACAGGAACAGGAGGACGCCCCATTCAGTCCCTTCTCCAGCCTGTTACACAGGACCAGGAGCAGGCCATTCTGCCCCTTCTCCTGCCTGTTACACAGGAACAGGAGGAGGCCCCATTCAGCCCCTTCTCCAGCCTGTTACACAGGAACAGGAGGAGGCCCCATTCAGCCCCTTCTCCAGCCGGTTACACAGGAACAGGAGGAGGCCCCATTCAGCCCCTTCTCCAGCCTGTTAGACAGGAACAGGAGCAGGCCCAATTCAGCCCCTTCTCCAGCCTGTTACACAGGAACAGGAGGAGGCCCCATTCAGCCCCTTCTCCAGTCTGTTACACAGGAACAGGAGGAGGCCTCATTCAGCCCCTTCTCCAGGCTGTTACACAGGAACAGGAGGAGGCCATTCAGCCCCTTTTGCAGTCTGTTACACAGGAACAGGAGGAGGCCATTCAGCCCCTTCTCCAGCCTGATACACAGGCACAGGAGGAGGCCCCATTCAGCCCCTTCTCCAGCCTGTTACACAGGAACAGGAGGAGGCCCCATTCAGCCCCTTCTCCAGTCTGTTACACAGGAACAGGAGGAGGCCCCATTCAGCCCCTTCTCCAGCCTGTTACACAGGAACAGGAGGAGGCCATTCAGCCCCTTTTGCAGTCTGTTACACAGGAACAGGAGGAGGCCATTCAGCCCCTTCTCCAGCCTGATACACAGGCACAGGAGGAGGCCCCATTCAGCCCCTTCTCCAGCCTGTTACACAGGAACAGGAGGAGGCCCCATTCAGCCCCTTCTCCAGCCTGTTACACAGGAACAGGAGGAGGCCCCATTCAGCCCCTTCTCCAGCCTGTTACACAGGAACAGGAGGAGGCCCCATTCAGCCCCTTCATTGATCCACTGGAGCAAGCTGAGAGGGGTGATTGAAAAGCAGCAGTGCTGGTAAGAGATTAATTGGATTAATTGAATTGTTTATTTATTTAATTAGTCAGCTAGTGTGTGTATTTTTTTGGCCTTTACTTTAACAGCAGTTTTTCAAGTTTAAAGTGAAAACTAGAAGTGGGCAGCAAAGGAGTCTGGGAAGGGTTTTTATTTTAACTTTAAAAGTCAGTTACCTGGGAGGTTCCCCCTCATTGATCCACTGGAGCAAGCTGAGAGGGGTGATTGAAAAGCAGCAGTGCTGGTAAGAGATTAATTGGATTAATTGAATTGTTTATTTATTTAATTAGTCAGCTAGTGTGTGTATTTTTTTGGCCTTTACTTTAACAGCAGTTTTTCAAGTTTAAAGTGAAAACTAGAAGTGGGCAGCAAAGGAGTCTGGGAAGGGTTTTTATTTTAACTTTAAAAGTCAGTTACCTGGGAGGTTCCCCCTCATTGATCCACTGGAGCAAGCTGAGAGGGGTGATTGAAAAGCAGCAGTGCTGGTAAGAGATTAATTGGATTAATTGAATTGTTTATTTATTTAATTAGTCAGCTAGTGTGTGTATTTTTTTGGCCTTTACTTTAACAGCAGTTTTTCAAGTTTAAAGTGAAAACTAGAAGTGGGCAGCAAAGGAGTCTGGGAAGGGTTTTTATTTTAACTTTAAAAGTCAGTTACCTGGGAGGTTCCCCCTCATTGATCCACTGGAGCAAGCTGAGAGGGGTGATTGAAAAGCAGCAGTGCTGGTAAGAGATTAATTGGATTAATTGAATTGTTTATTTATTTAATTAGTCAGCTAGTGTGTGTATTTTTTTGGCCTTTACTTTAACAGCAGTTTTTCAAGTTTAAAGTGAAAACTAGAAGTGGGCAGCAAAGGAGTCTGGGAAGGGTTTTTATTTTAACTTTAAAAGTCAGTTACCTGGGAGGTTCCCCCTCATTGATCCACTGGAGCAAGCTGAGAGGGGTGATTGAAAAGCAGCAGTGCTGGTAAGAGATTAATTGGATTAATTGAATTGTTTATTTATTTAATTAGTCAGCTAGTGTGTGTATTTTTTTGGCCTTTACTTTAACAGCAGTTTTTCAAGTTTAAAGTGAAAACTAGAAGTGGGCAGCAAAGGAGTCTGGGAAGGGTTTTTATTTTAACTTTAAAAGTCAGTTACCTGGGAGGTTCCCCCTCATTGATCCACTGGAGCAAGCTGAGAGGGGTGATTGAAAAGCAGCAGTGCTGGTAAGAGATTAATTGGATTAATTGAATTGTTTATTTATTTAATTAGTCAGCTAGTGTGTGTATTTTTTTGGCCTTTACTTTAACAGCAGTTTTTCAAGTTTAAAGTGAAAACTAGAAGTGGGCAGCAAAGGAGTCTGGGAAGGGTTTTTATTTTAACTTTAAAAGTCAGTTACCTGGGAGGTTCCCCCTCATTGATCCACTGGAGCAAGCTGAGAGGGGTGATTGAAAAGCAGCAGTGCTGGTAAGAGATTAATTGGATTAATTGAATTGTTTATTTATTTAATTAGTCAGCTAGTGTGTGTATTTTTTTGGCCTTTACTTTAACAGCAGTTTTTCAAGTTTAAAGTGAAAACTAGAAGTGGGCAGCAAAGGAGTCTGGGAAGGGTTTTTATTTTAACTTTAAAAGTCAGTTACCTGGGAGGTTCCCCCTCATTGATCCACTGGAGCAAGCTGAGAGGGGTGATTGAAAAGCAGCAGTGCTGGTAAGAGATTAATTGGATTAATTGAATTGTTTATTTATTTAATTAGTCAGCTAGTGTGTGTATTTTTTTGGCCTTTACTTTAACAGCAGTTTTTCAAGTTTAAAGTGAAAACTAGAAGTGGGCAGCAAAGGAGTCTGGGAAGGGTTTTTATTTTAACTTTAAAAGTCAGTTACCTGGGAGGTTCCCCCTCAGTAGTAGTTTTTTTTTTCTCTCGGGCCCCTAGCCCTATAAATTGGTGCAGAGGAGATACCCGATCCTCTACACTGGTAGAGGATCCCACCCTTCCATCCTCCTCTAACCTAATTATAAGTGTGGGGAAGTTTTTTGTTTTCTTTTTTTCTTGCTGGTAATGGCTTCAGGGATGGCAGTTCAGGCAGTATGCTGCATCTCCTGTGGGATGTATGTGGTGAGGAAATCCAGTAGTGTTTCAGGAGATTTTAGATGTAAGAAGTGCATTAGAGTGCAGCTTCTGGAGGAGCGTGTAAAGGAGCTGGAGGGGGAGGTAGAGGAACTCCGCATAATTCGGGAGGCGGAGGTGGAAGTTGATAGGAGTTATAGAGAAATAGTAACTCCTAGAAATGAGGCTTGGGTCAATGCCAGGAGGAGGGGTAAGAAGCAATCGGGAAGACAATCCCCTGGGGCGGTTCCCCTCCATAATAGGTTTTCGGTGCTGGAGGCTACAGTTGAGGAGGAATCAACTGAGCATAGAGAGCAGATCTCTGGGGGTGAGCCGAGTGAGAAAGCTCAGGTGGTTAGGGGCTGTAAAAGACTGGGCCTTGTGATTGGGGACTCCACAATTAAGGGGACAGATAGGAGGGTCGGAACTAAAGGTAGGGACTCAGGGTTGGTGTGTTGCCTACCAGGGGCTGGGGTCCGGGATGTGTCTGACAGGGTATTCAGGACTCTTAGGGGGGAGGGAGATAAACCACAAGTTATTGTACATGTGGGGACACACGACATAGGGAGGATAGGGGAAGGGGATATTAGGCAGGGATTTATGGAGTTGGGGTGGAAACTAAAGGCCAAGACTGACAGAGTGGTTATCTCTGGACTCTTGCCTGTACCACGGGATAGTTTAGAGAGGAATAGGGAGAGGGAAGGTTTGAATTCATGGCTGAGGGGATGGTGCAGGAGGGAGGGGTTCAGGTACTTAAGCAATTGGGGCTCGTACTGGGGAAGGTGTGACCTCTATGAGAAGGATGGTCTACACCTTAATCAGAAGGGGACCAATATCCTGGGGGGTAAATTTGCTAAGGCCATGCAGGGAGGTTTAAACTGATTCGGGGGGGGGGGAGGGATCCTGAGTAGTGGGGCTGAAAGTGAGGGATGCATGGATGGGGACTGCAATGCACGGCATTGCAGAGGTGGGGTGGAGCAGGGTTTGAAATGTGTATACTTCAATGCCAGGAGTATTCGCAATAAAGTGGGTGAACTTGCAGCGTGGATCAGTACCTGGGACTTCGATGTTGTGGCTATTTCAGAGACATGGATAGAGCAGGGGCAGGAATGGATGCTGCAGGTCCCGGGGTTCAAATGTTTTAGTCGAAGTAGGGAAGGAGGTAGAAGAGGGGGAGGGGTAGCATTATTGGTCAGAGATTGTATCACAGTGTCAGAGAGGAGGTTTGATGAGGACTTATCTGTTGAGGTAGTATGGGCGGAGATTAGAAATAGGAGAGGAGAGGTCACCCTGTTGGGAGTCTTTTATAGACCTCCTAAAAGTTCTAGAGAGGTTGAGGAAAGGATTGCGGAGTCAATCCTG
Organism: Mustelus asterias; assembly: GCF_964213995.1. NCBI lineage: Eukaryota > Metazoa > Chordata > Chondrichthyes > Carcharhiniformes > Triakidae > Mustelus > Mustelus asterias. The sequence goes on along the minus strand of NW_027591164.1, from coordinate 74,540 downwards.
CTTAGGAGTGAAAGTAATAGGGCAATTGTTATGGGGGATTTTAACTTGACTAATATTGACTGGAATTGTTATAGCTCTAGCTCGTTAGAGGGGTCAGTTTTTGTTCAAAGCGTGCAGGAAGGTTTTTTGACTCAGTATGTAGACAGGCCAACTAGAGGTGAGGCTATATTGGATCTGGTGCTGGGAAATGAGCCAGACCAGGTGCTAGACTTGGAAGTTGGTGTGCATTTTGGTGATAGTGACCACAATTCGGTTACGTTCACCTTAGTGATGGAAAGGGATAGGCATGAACCTCGGGCCAGTGGTTTCAGCTGGGGGAAGGGTAATTATGAGGCTATTAGGAGAGAATTAGGAAACATAGGTTGGACTAGGAGATTACAGGGACTGGGAACGTCCGACATGTGGAGTTTTTTCAAGGAGCAGCTACTGCGAGTCTGTGATAGGTATGTCCCTGTCAGGCAAGGAGGAATTGGTAGGGCTAGGGAACCGTGGTGCACCAAAAAAGTTTCTTTGTTGGTTAAAAAGAAAAAGGAGGCTTATGTTCGGATGAGACGTGAGCACTCGGGTAGTGCACTAGAAAGCTTTAGATTGGCTAAGAGGGAGTTGAAGAGCGAGCTTAGAAGGGCTAAAAGGGGACATGAGAAGACTTTGGCGGATAGGGTTAAAGAGAATCCTAAGGCGTTCTATAGGTATGTCAAGAACAGAAGGTTGGTTAGGGCAAGTTTAGGGCCAGTTATAGATGGCAGAGGGAAGTTATGTGTGGAACCGGAGGAGATTGGTGAAGCATTGAACCAATATTTCTCTTCGGTGTTCACGCAAGGGGACATGAATATAGCTGAGGAGGACACTGGGTTGCAAGGGAGTAGAATAGACAGTATTACAGTTGATAAGGAGGATGTGCAGGATATTCTGGAGGGTCTGAAAATAGATAAATCCCCTGGTCCGGATGGGATTTATCCAAGGATTTTCTGGGAGGCAAGAGAAGTGATTGCAGCGCCTCTGGCTCTGATCTTCAGGTCGTCGTTGGCCTCTGGTATAGTACCAGAAGATTGGAGGTTAGCGAATGTTGTCCCATTGTTTAAGAAGGGGAACAGAGACTTCCCCGGGAATTATAGACCGGTGAGTCTCACTTCTGTTGTCGGCAAGATGTTGGAAAAAATTATAAGGGATAGGATTTATAGTTATTTGGAGAGTAATGAATTGATAGGTGATAGTCAGCATGGTTTTGTGGCAGGTAGGTCGTGCCTTACTAACCTTATTGAGCTTTTTGAGAAAGTGACCAAGGAGGTGGATGGGGGCAAGGCAGTGGACGTGGTATATATGGATTTTAGTAAGGCGTTTGATAAGGTTCACCATGGTAGGCTTCTGCAGAAAATGCAGATGTATGGGATTGGGGGTGATCTAGGAAATTGGATCAGGAATTGGCTAGCGGATAGGAAACAGAGGGTGGTGGTTGATAGTAAATATTCATCATGGAGTGCGGTTACAAGTGGTGTACCTCAGGGATCTGTTTTGGGGCCACTGCTGTTTGTAATATTTATTAATGATCTGGATGAGGGTATAGTTGGGTGGATTAGCAAATTTGCTGATGACACCAAAGTCGGTGGTGTGGTAGACAGTGAGGAAGGGTGTCGTAGTCTGCAGGAAGACTTAGACAGGTTGCAAAGTTGGGCCGAGAGGTGGCGGATGGAGCTTAATGCGGAGAAGTGTGAGGTAATTCACTTTGGTAGGAATAACAGTTGTGTTGAGTATAGGGCTAACGGGAGGACTTTGAATAGTGTGGAGGAGCAGAGGGATCTAGGTGTATGTGTGCATAGATCCCTGAAAGTTGGGAATCAAGTAGATAAGGTTGTTAAGAAGGCATATGGTGTCTTGGCGTTTATTGGTAGGGGGATTGAATTTAGGAGTCGTAGCGTTATGTTGCAACTGTACACAACTCTGGTGCGGCCGCACTTGGAGTACTGTGTGCAGTTCTGGTCCCCACATTACAGGAAGGATGTGGAGGCTTTGGAGAGGGTGCAGAGGAGGTTTACCAGGATGTTGCCTGGTATGGAGGGGAGATCCTATGAGGAGAGGCTGAGGGATTTGGGATTGTTTTCGCTGGAAAGGCGGCGGCTAAGAGGGGATCTTATTGAAACATATAAGATGATTAGAGGTTTAGATAGGGTGGATAGTGATAGCCTTTTTCCTCTGATGGAGAAATCCAGCACGAGGGGGCATGGCTTTAAATTGAGGGGGGGTAGTTATAGAACCGATGTCAGGGGTAGGTTCTTTACCCAGAGGGTGGTGAGGGATTGGAATGCCCTGCCAGCATCAGTTGTAAATGCGCCTAGTTTGGGGGCGTTTAAGAGATCCGTAGATAGGTTCATGGACGAAAAGAAATTGGTTTAGGTTGGAGGGTCACAGTTTTTTTTTTAACTGGTCGGTGCAACATCGTGGGCCGAAGGGCCTGTTCTGCGCTGTAATGTTCTATGTTCTATGTTCTCCAGCCTGTTACACAGGACCAGGAGGAGGCCCCATTCAGCCCCTTCTCCAGCCTGCTACACAGGAACAGGAGGAAGCCCCATTCAGCCCCTTCTCCAGCCTGCTACACAGGAACAGGAGGAGGCCCCATTCATCCCCTTCTCCAGCCTGTTACACAGGAACAGGAGGAGGCCCCATTCAGCCCCTTCTCCAGCCTATTACACAGGAACAGGAGAAGGCCATTCAGCCCCTTCTCCAGCCTGTTACACAGGAACAGGAGGAGGCCATTCAGCCCCTTCTCCAGCCTGTTAGACAGTAACAGGAGAAGGCCCCATTCAGCCCCTTCTCCAGCCTGTTACACAGGAACAGGAGGAGGCCATTCAGCCCCTTCTCCAGCCTGTTACACAGGAACAGGAGGAGGCAATGCACCCCCTTCTCCAGCCTGTTACAGAGGAACAGGAGGAGGCCCCATTCAGCCCCTTCTCCAGCCTGTTACACAGGAACTGGAGGAGGCCCCATTCAGTCCCTTCTCCAGCCTGTTACCCAGGAACAGAAGGAGGCCATTCAGCCCCTTCTCCAGCCTGTTACACAGGAACAGGAGGAGGCCCCATTCAGCCCCTTCTCCAGCCTGTTACACAGGAACAGGAGGAGGCCATTCAGCCCCTTTCCCAGTCTGTTACACAGGAACAGGAGGAGGCCCCATTCAGTCCCTTCTCCAGCCTGTTATACAGGGAACAGGAGGAGGCCCCATTCTGCCCCTTCTCCAGCCTGTTACACTCGAACAGGAGGAGGCCATTCAGCCCCTTCTCCAGCCTGTTACACTGGAACAGGAGGATGTCATTCAGCCCCTTCTCCAGCCTGTGAGACAGGAACAGGAGGAGGCCCCATTCAGCCCCTTCTCCAGCCTGTTACATAGAAACAGGAGGAGGCCCCATTCAGCCCCTGCTCCAGCTTGTTAAACAGGGAACAAGAGGAGGCCCCATTCAGCCCCTTCTCCAGCCTGTTACAAAGGAACAGGAGGAGGACATTCAGCCCCTTCTCCAGCCTGTTAGACAGGAACAGGAGGAGGCTCCATTCAGTCCCATTCCAGCCTGTTATACAGGAAACAGGAGGAGGCCCCATTCTGCACCTTCTCCAGCCTGTTACATAGGAACAGGAGGAGCCCCCATTCAGCCCCTTCTCCAGCCTGTTACACAGGAACAGGAGGAGGCCATTCAGCGCCTTCTCCAGTCTGTTCCACAGTAACAGGAGGAGGCCATTCAGCCCCTTCTCCAGCCTGTTACACAGGAACTGGAGGAGGCCCGATTCAGCCCCTTCTCCAGCCTGTTATAAGGAACAGGAGGAGGCCCCATTCAGCCCCTTCTCCAGCCTGTTACACAGGAACAGGAGGAGGCCCCATTCAGCCCCTTCTCCAGCCTGTTACACAGGAACAGGAGGAGGCGATTCAGTCCTTTCTCCAGCCTGTTACACAGGAACAGGAGGAGGCCCCATTCAGCCCCTTCTCCAGACTGTTACACAGGGAACAGGAGGAGGCCCCATTCAGCCCCTTCTCCAGCCTGTTACACAGGATCAGGAGGAGGCCCCATTCAGCCCCATCTCCAGCCTGTTACACAGGGAACAGTAGGAGGCCCCATTCAGCCCCTTCTCCAGCCTGTTTCACAGGAACAGGAGGAGGGGATTCAGCCCCTTCTCCAGCCTGTTACATAGGAACAGGAGGAGACCCCATTCAGCCCCTTCTCCAGTCAGTTACACAGGGAACAGGTGGAGGCATTCAGCGCCTTCTCCAGCCTGTTACACAGATACTGGAGGAGGCCCCATTCAGCCCCTTCTCCAGCCTGTTAGACTGGAACAGGAGGAGGCCATTCAGCACCTTCTCCAGCCTGTTACACAGGAACAGGAAGTGGCCCATTCAGCCCCTTCTCCAACCTGTTACATAGGAACAGGAGGAGGCCCCATTCAGCCCCTTCTCCAGTCTGTTACACAGGGAACAGGTGGAGGCCATTCAGCCCCTTCTCCAGCCTGTTACACAGGAACAGGAGGAGGCCGCATTCAGCGCGTTCTCCAGCCTGTTACACAGGAACAGGAGGAGACCCCATTCAGCCCCTTCTCCAGCCTATTACACAGGAACAGGAGGAGGCCATTCAGCCACTTCTCCAGCCTGTTACACAGGAACAGGAGGAGGCGATTCAGTCCTTTCTCCAGCCTGTTACACAGGAACATTAGGAGGCCCCATTCAGCCCCTTCTCCAGCCTGTTATACAGGAAACAGGAGGAGGCCCCATTCTGCACCTTCTCCAGCCTGTTACACAGGAACAGGAGGAGGCCCCATTCAGCCCCTTCTCCAGCCTGTTACACAGGAACAGGAGGAGGCCCCATTCAGCCCCATCACCAGCCTGTTACACAGGGAACAGGAGGAGGCCCCATTCAGCCCCTTCTCCAGCCTGTTATACAGGGAACAGGAGGAGGCCCCATTCTGCCCCTTCTCCAGCCTGTTATACTGGAACAGGAGGAGGCCATTCAGCCCCTTCTCCAGCCTGTTACACAGGAACAGGAGGAGGCCCCATTCAGCCCCTTCTCCAGCCTGTTAAACAGGAACAGGAGGAGGCCATTCAGCGCCTTCTCCAGTCTGTTCCACAGTAACATGAGGAGGCCATTCAGCCCCTTCTCCAGCCTGTTACACAGGAACTGGAGGAGGCCCGATTCAGCCCCTTCTCCAGCCTGCTATAAGGAACAGGAGGAGGCTCCATTCAGCCCCTTCTCCAGCCAGTTACACAGGAACAGGAGGAGGCCCCATTCAGCCCCTTCTCCAGACTGTTACACAGGGAACAGGAGGAGGCCCCATTCAGCCCCTTCTCCAGCCTGTTACACAGGAACAGGAGGAGGCCCCATTCAGCCCCATCTCCAGCCTGTTACACAGGGAACAGGAGGAGGCCCCATTCAGCCCCTTCTCCAGCCTGTTACACTGGAACAGGAGGAGGCCATTCAGCACCTTCTCCAGCCTGTTACACAGGAACAGGAATTGGCCCATTCAGCCCCTTCTCCAGCCTGTTACATAGGAACAGGAGGAGACCCCATTCAGCCCCTTCTCCAGTCTGTTACACAGGGAACAGGTGGAGGCCATTCAGCGCCTTCTCCAGCCTGTTACACAGTAACAGGAAGAGGCCATTCAGCCCCTTCTCCAGCCTGTTACACTGGAACTGGAGGAGGCCCGATTCAGCCCCTTCTCCAGCCTGTTATACAGGGAACAGGAGGAGGCCCCATTCTGCCCTTTCTCCAGCCTGTTACACAGGAACAGGAGGAGGCCATTCAGCCCCGTTCTCCAGCCTGGTACACAGGAACAGGAGGAGGCCATTCAGCCCCTTCTCCAGCCTGTTACACAGGAACAGGAGGTGGCCCCATTCAGCCCCTTCTCCAGTCTGTTACACAGGAACAGGAGGAGGCCACATTCAGCCCCTTCTCCAGCCTGTTACACAGGAACAGGAGGAGGCCATTCAGCCCCTTCTCCTGCCTGTTGCACAGGGACAGGAGGAGGCCATTCACCCACTTCTCCAGATAGTTACAAGGGGACAGGAGGAGGCCATTCACCCCATTCTCCAGCCTGTTACGCAGGAACAGGAGGAGGCCCCATTCAGCCCCATCTGCAGCCTGTTACCCAGGAACAGGAGGAGGCCATTCAGCCCCTTCTCCAGCCTGTTACACAGGAACAGGAGGAGGCCCCATTCAGTCCCTTCTCCAGACTGTTACACAGGGAACAGGAGGAGGCCCCATTCAGCCCCTTCTCCAGCCTGTTAAACAGGAACAGGAGGAGGCCCCATTCAGCCCCATCTCCAGCCTGTTACACAGGGAACAGGAGGAGGACCAATTCAGCCCCTTCTCCAGCCTGTTTCACTGGAACTGGAGGAGGCCCGATTCAGCCCCTTCTCCAGCCTGTTACACAGGAACAGGAGGAGGCCCCATTCAGCCCCTACTCCAGCCTGCTACACAGGCACAGGAGGAGGCCCCATTCAGTCCCTTCTCCAGCCTGTTATACAGGGAACAGGAGGAGGACCCATTCTGCCCTTTCTCCAGCCTGTTACACAGGAACAGGAGGAGGCCCCATTCAGCCCCTTCTCCAGCCTGTTATACACGGAACAGCAGGAGGCCCCATTCTGCCCCTTCTCCAGCCTGTTATACTGGAACAGGAGGAGGCCATTCAGCCCCTTCTCCAGCCTGTTACACAGGAAAAGGAGGAGGCCCCATTCAGCCCCTTCTCCAGCCTGTTAAACAGGAACAGGAGGAGGCCATTCAGCGCCTTCTCCAGTCTGTTCCACAGTAACAGGAGGAGGCCATTCAGCCCCTTCTCCAGCCTTTACACAGGAACTGGAGGAGGCCCGATTCAGCCCCTTCTCCAGCTTGTTATAAGGAACAGGAGGAGGCCCCATTCAGCCCCTTCTCCAGCCTGTTACACAGGAACAGGAGGAGGCCCCATTCAGCCCCTTCTCCAGCCTGTTACACAGGAACAGGAGGAGGCGATTCAGTCCTTTCTCCAGCCTGTTACACAGGAACAGGAGGAGGCCCCATTCAGCCCCTTCTCCAGACTGTTACACAGGGAACAGGAGGAGGCCCCATTCAGCCCCTTCTCCAGCCTGTTACACAGGATCAGGAGGAGGCCCCATTCAGCCCCATCTCCAGCCTGTTACACAGGGAAAAGTAGGAGGCCCCATTCAGCCCATTCTCCAGCCTGTTACACTGGAACAGGAGGAGGCCATTCAGCACCTTCTCCAGACTGTTACACAGGAACAGGAAGAGGCCCATTCAGCCCCTTCTCCAGCCTGTTACATAGGAACAGGAGGAGGCCCCATTCAGCCCCTTCTCCAGTCTGTTACACAGGGAACAGGTGGAGGCATTCAGCGCCTTCTCCAGCCTGTTACACAGGAACTGGAGGAGGCCCCATTCAGCCCCTTCTCCAGCCTGTTAGACTGGAACAGGAGGAGGCCATTCAGCACCTTCTCCAGCCTGTTACACAGGAACAGGAAGTGGCCCATTCAGCCCCTTCTCCAACCTGTTACATAGGAACAGGAAGCGACCCCATTCAGCCCCTTCTCCAGCCTATTACACAGGAACACGAGGAGGCCCCATTTAGCCTCTTCTCCAGCCAGTTACATAGGGAACAGGAGGAGGCCATTAACCCCGTTCTCCAGCCTGGTACACAGGAACAGGAGGAGGCCATTCAGCCCCTTCTCCAGCCTGTTACACAGGAACAGGAGGTGGCCCCATTCAGCCCCTTAACCAGTCTGTTACACAGGAACAGGAGGAGGCCATTCAGCCCCTTCTCCAGCCTGTTACACAGGAACAGGAGGAGGCCACATTCAGCCCCTTCTCCAGCCTGTTACACAGGAACAGGAGGAGGCCATTCAGCCCCTAGTCCTGCCTGTTTCACAGGGACAGGAGGAGGCCATTCACCCACTTCTCCAGATAGTTACACGGGGACAGGAGGAGGCCATTCACCCCATTCTCCAGCCTGTTACGCAGGAACAGGAGGAGGCCCCATTCAGCCCCATCTGCAGCCTGTTACCCAGGAACAGGAGGAGGCCATTCAGCCCCTTCTCCAGCCTGTTACACAGGAACAGGAGGAGGCAATGTACCCCCTTCTCCAGCCTGTTACAGAGGAACAGGAAGTGGCCCCATTCAGCCCCTTCTCCAGCCTGTTACACAGGAACAGGCGGAAGCCCCATTCAGCTCCTTCTCCAGCCTGTTACACAGGGAACAGGAGGAGGCCATTCAGCCCCTTCTCCAGCCTGTTACACAGGAACAGGAGGAGGCCCCATTCAGCCCCTTCTCCAGCCTGTTACACAGGAACAGGAGGATGCCATTCAGCCCCTTCTCCAGCCTGTTATGCACGAACAGGAGGAGGCAATTCACCCCCTTCTCCAGCCTGTTACAGAGGAACAGGAGGAGGCCCCATTCAGCCCCTTCTCCAGCCTGTTACACAGGAACAGGAAGAGGCCATTTAGCCCCTTCTCCAGCCTGTTACACAGGAACAGGCGGAGGCCATTCAGCCCCTTCTCCAGCCTGTTACACAGGACCAGTAGGAGGCCATTCAGCCCCTTATCCAGCCTGTTACACAGGAACAGGAGGAGGCCCCATTCAGCTCCTTCTCCAGCCTGTTACACAGGAACAGGAGGAGGCCATTCAGCCCCTTCTCCAGCCTGTTACACAGGAACAGGAGGAGGCCATTCAGCCCCTTCTCCAGCCTGTTACACAGGAACAGGAGGAGGCCCCATTCAGTCCCTTCTGCAGTCTGTTAGACAGGAACAGGAGGAGGCCCCATTCAGCCCCTTCTCCAGCCGCTTACACAGGGAACAGGAGGAGGCCCCATTCAGCCTCTTCTCCAGCCTGTTACACAGGAACAGGAGGAGGCCCCATTCGGCCCCTTCTCCAGTCTGTTACACAGGAAGAGGGGGAGGCCCCATTCAGCCCCTTCTCCAGCCTGTTACACTGGAACAGGAGGAGGCCCCATTCAGACCCTTCTCCAGCCTGTTACACAGGAACACGAGGAGGCCCCATTTAGCCTCTTCTCCATCCAGTTACATAGGGAACAGGAGGAGGCCATTAACCCCGTTCTCCAGCCTGGTACACAGGAACAGGAGGAGGCCATTCAGCCCCTTCTCCAGCCTGTTACACAGGAACAGGAGGTGGCCCCATTCAGCCCCTTCTCCAGTCTGTTACACAGGAACAGGAGGAGGCCATTCAGCCCCTTCTCCAGCCTGTTACACAGGAACAGGAGGAGGCCACATTCAGCCCCTTCTCCAGCCTGTTACACAGGAACAGGAGGAGGCCATTCAGCCCCTTCTCCTGCCTGTTGCACAGGGACAGGAGGAGGCCATTCACCCACTTCTCCAGATAGTTACAAGGGGACAGGAGGAGGCCATTCACCCCATTCTCCAGCCTGTTACGCAGGAACAGGAGGAGGCCCCATTCAGCCCCATCTGCAGCCTGTTACCCAGGAACAGGAGGAGGCCATTCAGCCCCTTCTCCAGCCTGTTACACAGGAACAGGAGGAGGCCCCATTCAGTCCCTTCTCCAGACTGTTACACAGGGAACAGGAGGAGGCCCCATTCAGCCCCTTCTCCAGCCTGTTAAACAGGAACAGGAGGAGGCCCCATTCAGCCCCATCTCCAGCCTGTTACACAGGGAACAGGAGGAGGCCCAATTCAGCCCCTTCTCCAGCCTGTTTCACTGGAACTGGAGGAGGCCCGATTCAGCCCCTTCTCCAGCCTGTTACACAGGAACAGGAGGAGGCCCCATTCAGCCCCTACTCCAGCCTGCTACACAGGCACAGGAGGAGGCCCCATTCAGTCCCTTCTCCAGCCTGTTATACAGGGAACAGGAGGAGGACCCATTCTGCCCTTTCTCCAGCCTGTTACACAGGAACAGGAGGAGGCCCCATTCAGCCCCTTCTCCAGCCTGTTATACACGGAACAGGAGGAGGCCCCATTCTGCCCCTTCTCCAGCCTGTTATACTGGAACAGGAGGAGGCCATTCAGCCCCTTCTCCAGCCTGTTACACAGGAAAAAGAGGAGGCCCCATTCAGCCCCTTCTCCAGCCTGTTAAACAGGAACAGGAGGAGGCCATTCAGCGCCTTCTCCAGTCTGTTCCACAGTAACAGGAGGAGGCCATTCAGCCCCTTCTCCTGCCTGTTACACAGGAACTGGAGGAGGCCCGATTCAGCCCCTTCTCCAGCCTGTTATAAGGAACAGGAGGAGGCCCCATTCAGCCCCTTCTCCAGCCTGTTACACAGGAACAGGAGGAGGCGATTCAGTCCTTTCTCCAGCCTGTTACACAGGAACAGGAGGAGGCCCCATTCAGCCCCTTCTCCAGACTGTTACACAGGGAACAGGAGGAGGCCCCATTCAGCCCCTTCTCCAGCCTGTTACACAGGATCAGGAGGAGGCCCCATTCAGCCCCATCTCCAGCCTGTTACACAGGGAACAGTAGGAGGCCCCATTCAGCCCCTTCTCCAGCCTGTTACACTGGAACAGGAGGAGGCCATTCAGCACCTTCTCCAGACTGTTACACAGGAACAGGAAGAGGCCCATTCAGCCCCTTCTCCAGCCTGTTACATAGGAACAGGAGGAGACCCCATTCAGCCCCTTCTCCAGTCTGTTACACAGGGAACAGGTGGAGGCATTCAGCGCCTTCTCCAGCCTGTTACACAGGAACTGGAGGAGGCCCCATTCAGCCCCTTCTCCAGCCTGTTAGACTGGAACAGGAGGAGGCCATTCAGCACCTTCTCCAGCCTGTTACACAGGAACAGGAAGTGGCCCATTCAGCCCCTTCTCCAACCTGTTACATAGGAACAGGAAGCGACCCCATTCAGCCCCTTCTCCAGCCTATTACACAGGAACACGAGGAGGCCCCATTTAGCCTCTTCTCCAGCCAGTTACACAGGAACAGGAGGAGGCCATTAACCCCGTTCTCCAGCCTGGTACACAGGAACAGGAGGAGGCCAATCAGCCCCTTCTCCAGCCTGTTACACAGGAACAGGAGGTGGCCCCATTCAGCCCCTTAACCAGTCTGTTACACAGGAACAGGAGGAGGCCATTCAGCCCCTTCTCCAGCCTGTTACACAGGAACAGGAGGAGGCCACATTCAGCCCCTTCTCCAGCCTGTTACACAGGAACAGGAGGAGGCCATTCAGCCCCTTCTCCTGCCTGTTTCACACGGTCAGGAGGAGGCCATTCACCCACTTCTCCAGATAGTTACACGGGGACAGGAGGAGGCCATTCACCCCATTCTCCAGCCTGTTACGCAGGAACAGGAGGAGGCCCCATTCAGCCCCATCTGCAGCCTGCTACACAGGAACAGGAGGAAGCCCCATTCAGCCCCTTCTCCAGCCTGCTACACAGGAACAGGAGGAGGCCCCATTCATCCCCTTCTCCAGCCTGTTACACAGGAACAGGAGGAGGCCCCATTCAGCCCCTTCTCCAGCCTGCTACACAGGAACAGGAGGAGGCCCCATTCATCCCCTTCTCCAGCCTGTTACACAGGAACAGGAGGAGGCCCCATTCAGCCCCTTCTCCAGCCTATTACACAGGAACAGGAGAAGGCCATTCAGCCCCTTCTCCAGCCTGTTACACAGGAACAGGAGGAGGCCATTCAGCCCCTTCTCCAGCCTGTTAGACAGTAACAGGAGAAGGCCCCATTCAGCCCCTTCTCCAGCCTGTTACACAGGAACAGGAGGAGGCCATTCAGCCCCTTCTCCAGCCTGTTACACAGGAACAGGAGGAGGTCCCATTCAGCCCCTTCTCCAGCCTGTCCAGCATTTCTGAATGGAGGGCTGTGACAAGTGGTGTTCCTCAGGGATCGGTGCTGGGACCTTTGCTTTTTGTAATATATTATAAATGATTTCGATGAAAATGTAACCGGATTGATTAGTAAGTTTGCGGACCACACAAAGTTTGGTGGGTTTGCGGATAGCGATAAGCACCATTGGAGGATACAGCAGGATATTGATCAGTTGGAGACTTGGGCGGAGAGATGGCAGATGGAGTTTAATCCGGTCAAATGTGAGGTAATGCATTTTGGAAGGTCTAATACAGATAGGAAATATACAGTAAATGGCAGAACCCTTAGGAGTATTGATAGGCAGAGTGATCTCGGTGTACAGGTACACAGGTCACTGAAAGTGGCAACGCAGGTGGAGAAGGTAGTCAAGAAGGCATACGGCATGCATGCCTTCATCGGCCAGGGTATTGAGTTTAAAAATTGGCAAGTCATGTGGCAGCTTTATAGAACCTTAGTTAGGCCGCACTTGGAATATAGTGTTCAATTCTGTTCGCCACACGGCTGGAAGGATGTGGAGGCTTTGGAGAGGGTACAGAAAAGATTTACCAGGATGTTGCCTGGTATGGGGGGCATTAGCTATGAGGAGAGCTCCTTCTCCAGCCTGTTATACAGAAACCGGAGCACCCGGACGAAACCCACGCCGACACGGGGAGAACGTACAAACTCCCACAGACAGTGACCCGAGGCTGGAATTGAACCTGGAGCTGTGAGGCAGCAGTGCTAAGCACTGTGTCACCGTGCCGCCCACGCTACTTGTGACATTAATGAACAAACTTTAAACTGACGTGTAATTGAACCTTTCTTGGATATTTCTCTTATTCATTCACAAGCAGTGAATCAGGGGAGGATGACAAAGATTATTTTCTAACTGCACGGCACTGGATCTGAAGCCTCGATCGAAAAGAATCAACAAGTTGTTCTGTGTCCTTGGATGTTTATGCCAAAAAATAAATATTTGCCGTAATTCAATTGCGAGCCTTCTGCTGTGAATGACACAGATTTGCTTTAATATTATTTGAAAATAATCACTTTGAAATCATCATTTGTCTCAATAGTTGATTTATTCAGGGCACTCACATCATTATTACCGTCAATCTGGACATTTCATTCAGCAAGAATGTTTCATGATTCATAATTATTACCCAGTGTTGATCCATTCATTCAAAATCATACAATCATCGACTCATAGGATCCCCACAGTGCAGAAGGAGGCCGTTCAGTCCATCGAACCTACACCAACGGCAACCTCACCCAGGCCCTATCCCCGCAACCCCACATATTTACCCCGCTAATCCCCCGGAATGAAGGGTCATGAACAAAGCCCAATCCATCACGCAAACCAGCCTCCCATCCATTGACTCTGTCTACACTGCCCGCTGCCTCGGCAAAGCAGCCGGCATAATCAAGGACCCCACATTCCCCGGACATTCTCTCTTTCACCTGCTTCCATCGGGAAAAGGACAAAGTCTGAGGACTCGCACCAACCAACTCAAGGACAGCTTCTTCCCTGCTGCCATCAGACGTTTGAATGGACCTACCTCATATTAAGTTGATCTTTCTCTACACCCGAGCTATGACTGTAACACTACATTCTGCATCCTCTCCTTTCCTTCTCCGCTGATTTGGAAGAAGGTGTAACTGGTGTTATCAGTAAGTTTGCGGATGACACGAAGATGGCTGGACTTGCAGATAGCGATGAACATTGTCGGGCAATACAGCAGGATATAGATAGGCTGGAAAATTGGGCGGAGAGGTGGCAGATGGAATTTAATCCTGATGAATGCAAAGTGATGCATTTTGGAAGAAATAATGTAGGGAGGAGTTATGCAATAATGATGTATCCCATGAGCCTTAAACTTCTTAACCAACTGCCATGTGCAGTGGCCCCGATCTGTCAGCCTGCAGCTTGCCAGACCACTCGATCGCTGGCCAGTCCATTGCCGATGAGCCGGATCTGTGTGATTCCCCCCATTGGCAATAAGCTGAGTCTGTGGTATTCCCCGCGTTGGCAATGAGCCGGGTCTGTGTGATTCCTCCCATTGGCGATGAGCTGGGTCTGTGTGATTCCCCCGTTGGTGATGAGCTGAGTCTGTGTGATTCCCGCATTGGTGATGGGATGGGTGTTTAATTGAAACATTTTCTTGTATTTAATTAATTATTTTTCTCTATTTCTTCTCCCCTGGAATTTGAATTTTGAAGACTGAAATGTGACTCGGAACCCTTGGACCAGAGATTTTCTCCAGAGGAGGATGATGAACTGAGGCCTGTTCCACAGGCCACACTCGTGTGCTGTTGTCTCTGTATTACCCCAAACGCGGTGGGGGCTGGAGTTTGAAGACCTGCGGTTCAAATAGCCAAGCTTTGCAATTCGTCACAAATATGTTGACCCTTTGGTGGATGACAAACAGAAAATTAATTCTGTCATATGAAATGGTCTATTAGTTTGTCCTATGTCCAAAATATCAGGAGTGTGAGACAGAGCAATGAAGCTAATTATTAAACAGAATGCACAGACACCTTTACAATTCAGTGTTAGAAGTTGAGCCTTTCGTCACTCTAATTCCTAGGAGGGGGTGGTGGTGAATTTCTGCCTCTCTCACTCTGTATCTCTCTCTGTCACTCTCTCTCTCTCTGTCTCTCTCACTTTGTGTGAATCAGTATCCGTGATGTCTCTATGCGCTGATGGATTATATTTTTAAAAGGATAAAAGCAAATTACTGCGGCTGCTGGAATCTGAAACCAAAAGAGGAAACGCTGGAAAATCTCAGCATGTCTGGCAGCATCTGTAAGGAGAGGAAAGAGCTGACGTTTCGAGTCCAGGTGACCCTTTGTTAAAGCTCAAAGCTCCTTACAGATTCTGCCATGTTTTTAAAAGGGTTTCGCTCAGCTTCAAGAGGGAGTTTAAATCCTCAGAAGACTAGGAAATCTCCAGATTTGAGACAACACGCGCACACACAAACACATCCACACTGATATGGATTATATATGTATAATATATAATATACATATATATACACACACACAGACACACACAGTGATACACACACACAGACACACACACACAGTGACACACACTGACACACACACACAGTGATGCACACTGAGCCCCACACACAGAGTGATACACACTGACACACACACACACAGTGATACACACTGACACATACACACACAGTGATCCACACTGACCCACACACACACACACACAGTGATACACACTGACACACACAGACAGACAGTGATGCACACTGACCCACACACACACAGTGATGCACACTGACCCACAGACACACAGTGATACACACTGACACACACTCACACAGTGATACATACCGACCCCCCCACACACAGTGATACACACTGACACACACACACACACACACAAAGTGATGCACACTGACACACACACACACACAGTGACACACACACAGTGACACACACTGACACACACACACACACACACACACTGATACACACTGCCCCCCGCACACAGTGATACACGCTGACCAAACACACACACAGTGATGCACTCTGACACACACACACAGTGAAACACACAGACACACACACAAAGCGCTGGAAAGAGTGCAGAGGAGATTTACCAGGATGCTGCCTGGTTTGGAGGGTAGGTCATATGAGGAAAGGTTGAGGGAGCTAGGGCTGTTCTCTCTGGAGCGGAGGAGGCTGAGGGGAGACTTAATAGAGGTTTATAAAATGATGAAGGGGATAGATAGAGTGAACGTTCAAAGACTATTTCCTCGGGTGGATGGAGCTATTACAAGGGGGCATAACTATAGGGTTCGTGGTGGGAGATACAGGACGGATATCAGAGGTAGGTTCTTTACGCAGAGAGTGGTTGGGGTGTGGAATGGACTGCCTGCAGTGATAGTGGAGTCAGACACTTTAGAAACATTTAAGCTGTTATTGGATAGGCACATGGAGCACACCAGGATGATAGGGAGTGGGATAGCTTGATCTTGGTTTCAGATAAAGCTCGGCACAACATCGTGGGCCGAAGGGCCTGTTCTGTGCTGTACTGTTCTATGTTCTATGTTCTATGTCACAGTGACACACACACACACACACACTGACACACACACAGTGATACACACTGACACACACACACACTGACACACACACAGTGATACACACTGACCCACACACATTGAAACACACAAACACACACACACACACACACATTGACACGCACACAGCGATACACACTGACCCACACACACAGTGATACACACTGACACACACACACACACACAGTGATACACACTGGCACACACACACACAGTGGCACACACTGACACACACACACACACAGAGACACACACACACGCAGTGACACACACACACAGTGATACACACTGACCCACACACACACACTGATAAACACTGACACACGCACACACACACACACACACACACAGTGATGCACACTGACCCACACACACACATTGACACACAGTGACCCACACACACACATTGACACACACTGACACACACACAGTGAAACACACTGACACATACACACACAGTGATCCACACTGACCCATACACACACAGTGATACACACTTAAACACACACAAACACAGTGATACACTCTGACACACACTTACACAGTGATACACACTGACACGCACACAGTGAAACACACTCACACGCACACAGTGACACACACTGACACAAACACAGTGATACACACTGACCCACACACACAGTGATACACACTGACACACACACAGTGATACACACTGACACACACACAGTGACACACACTAACCCACACACACACACACACACACTGATAAACACTGACACACACACAGTGACACACACTGACCCACACACATAGTGATACACACTGACACACACACAGTGATACACACTGACAAACAAACACACACACTGTGATACACACTGACGCACACACAGTGACACACACTGACCCACACACACAGTGATACACACTGACACACACACACACAGTGATACACACTGACACACACACACACAGTGACACACACTGACACACACACAGTGATACACACTGACACACACACACACACACACAGTGACACTGTCCCTCACACATGCAGTGATACACACTGACACACACACACAGTGATACACACTGACACACACACACAGTGATACACACTGACACACACACACCCAGTGATACTCATTGACACACACACACACACACAGTGATACACACTGACACACACACACACAGTGACACTGTCCCTCAGACACGCAGTGATACACACTGACACACACACGCACAGTGATACACACTGAAACACACACACTCAGTGACACACACTGACACACTCACACAGTGATAAATACTGACACACACAGTGACACACACTGACCCACACACACACAGTGATACACACTGACCCACACACACACAGTGATGCACACTGACACAACGACTCACACACAAAGTGACACACACACAGTGATACACACTGACACACACACACACACACAGTGACACTGTCGCTCACACACGCAGTGATACACACTGACACACACACAGTGATACACACTGACACACACAGTGACACGCACTGACACACACACACAGTGACACCCACTGACACACACACACAGTGATACACACTGACACACACACGCCCAGTGATACACAGACAGTGATACACACTGACGCACACACACCCACACACACAGTGATACACACTGACACACACAGTGATACAAACTGACACACACACACACACTCAGTGACACACAGTGACACACACACTGTGATAAACACTGACGCACACACACACACACAGCCACACACAGTGACATGCACACACAGTGAGACACACTGACACAAACAGTGACACACACACAGTGATACATACTGACACACAAACACAGTGATACATACTGACACACACAGTGACACACACTGACCCACACACACACAGTGATACACACTGACCCACACACACAGTAATGCACACTGACACACACACTCACACACAAGGTGACACACACACAGTGATACACACTCACACACACACACACACACACAGTGACACTGTCGCTCACACACGCAGTGATACACACTGACCCACACACAGTGATACACACTGACACACACAGTGACACGCACTGACACACACACACAGTGACACCCACTGACACACACACACAGTGATACACACTGACACACACACGCCCAGTGATACACAGACAGTGATACACACTGACGCACACACACCCACACACACAGTGATACACACTGACACACACACAGTGGTACAAACTGACACACACACACACACTCAGTGACACACAGTGACACACACACTGTGATAAACACTGACGCACACATACACACAGTCACACACACTGACATGCACACACAGTGAGACACACTGACACACACAGTGACACACACACAGTGATACACATTGACACACACACACACAGTGATACACACTGACACACAGCGACACACACTGACCCACACACACACAGTGATACACACTGACCCCCCCCCCCACACACACACAGTGATGCACACTGACACACACACTCACACACACAGTGACACACACTGACACGCACATCGACACTGACCCTCACACACACAGTGATACACACACACACAGTGACACACACTGACAAAAACACACAGTGATACACTGACACACACACACACACACAGTGATACACACGGACGCACACACACAGACACAGTGACACACACTGGCATGCACACACACAGTGAGACACACTGACACAAACAGTGACACACACAAGTGATACATACTGACACACACAGTGACACACACTGACCCACACACACACAGTGATACACACTGACCCACACACACAGTAATGCACACTGACACACACACTCACACACAAAGTAACACACACACAGTGATACACACTCACACACACACATTGAAACACACAGACACACACACAAAGCGCTGGAAAGAGTGCAGAGGAGATTTACCAGGATGCTGCCTGGTTTGGAGGGTAGGTCATATGAGGAAAGGTTGAGGGAGCTAGGGCTGTTCTCTCTGGAGCGGAGGAGGCTGAGGGGAGACTTAATAGAGGTTTATAAAATGATGAAGGGGATAGATAGAGTGAACGTTCAAAGACTATTTCCTCGGGTGGATGGAGCTATTACAAGGGGGCATAACTATAGGGTTCGTGGTGGGAGATACAGGACGGATATCAGAGGTAGGTTCTTTACGCAGAGAGTGGTTGGGGTGTGGAATGGACTGCCTGCAGTGATAGTGGAGTCAGACACTTTAGAAACATTTAAGCTGTTATTGGATAGGCACATGGAGCACACCAGGATGATAGGGAGTGGGATAGCTTGATCTTGGTTTCAGATAAAGCTCGGCACAACATCGTGGGCCGAAGGGCCTGTTCTGTGCTGTACTGTTCTATGTTCTATGTTCTATGTCACAGTGACACACACACACACACACTGACACACACACAGTGATACACACTGACACACACACACACTGACACACACACAGTGATACACACTGACCCACACACATTGAAACACACAAACACACACACACACACACATTGACACGCACACAGCGATACACACTGACCCACACACACAGTGATACACACTGACACACACACACACACACACACACAGTGATACACACTGGCACACACACACACAGTGGCACACACTGACACACACACACACACACAGAGACACACACACACGCAGTGACACACACACACAGTGATACACACTGACCCACACACACACACTGATAAACACTGACACACGCACACACACACACACACACACAGTGATGCACACTGACCCACACACACACAGTGACACACAGTGACCCACACACACACATTGACACACACTGACACACACAAAGTGAAACACACTGACACATACACACACAGTGATCCACACTGACCCATACACACACAGTGATACACACTTAAACACACACAAACACAGTGATACACTCTGACACACACTTACACAGTGATACACACTGACACGCACACAGTGAAACACACTCACACGCACACAGTGACACACACTGACACAAACACAGTGATACACACTGACCCACACACACAGTGATACACACTGACACACACACAGTGATACACACTGACACACACACAGTGACACACACTAACCCACACACACACACACACACACACTGATAAACACTGACACACACACAGTGACACACACTGACCCACACACATAGTGATACACACTGACACACACACAGTGATACACACTGACAAACAAACACACACACTGTGATACACACTGACGCACACACAGTGACACACACTGACCCACACACACAGTGATACACACTGACACACACACACACAGTGATACACACTGACACACACACACAGTGACACACACTGACACACACACAGTGATACACACTGACACACACACACACACACACAGTGACACTGTCCCTCACACATGCAGTGATACACACTGACACACACACACAGTGATACACACTGACACACACACACCCAGTGATACTCATTGACACACACACACACACACAGTGATACACACTGACACACACACACACAGTGACACTGTCCCTCAGACACGCAGTGATACACACTGACACACACACGCACAGTGATACACACTGAAACACACACACTCAGTGACACACACTGACACACTCACACAGTGATAAATACTGACACACACAGTGACACACACTGACCCACACACACACAGTGATACACACTGACCCACACACACACAGTGATGCACACTGACACAACCACTCACACACAAAGTGACACACACACAGTGATACACACTGACACACACACACACACAGTGACACTGTCGCTCACACACGCAGTGATACACACTGACACACACACAGTGATACACACTGACACACACAGTGACACGCACTGACACACACACACAGTGACACCCACTGACACACACACACAGTGATACACACTGACACACACACGCCCAGTGATACACAGACAGTGATACACACTGACGCACACACACCCACACACACAGTGACACACACTGACACACACACAGTGAAACACACTGACACATACACACACAGTGATCCACACTGACCCATACACACACAGTGATACACACTTAAACACACACAAACACAGTGATACACTCTGACACACACTCACACAGTGATACACACTGACACGCACACAGTGAAACACACTGTCACACGCACACAGTGACACACACTGACACAAACACAGTGATACACACTGACCCACACACACAGTGATACACACTGACACACACACAGTGATACACACTGACACACACACAGTGACACACACTAACCCACACACACACACACACACACTGATAAACACTGACACACACACAGTGACACACACTGACCCACACACATAGTGATACACACTGACACACACACAGTGATACACACTGACAAACAAACACACACACTGTGATACACACTGACGCACACACAGTGACACACACTGACCCACACACACAGTGATACACACTGACACACACACACACAGTGATACACACTGACACACACACACAGTGACACACACTGACACACACACAGTGATACACACTGACACACACACACACACACACACACAGTGACACTGTCCCTCACACATGCAGTGATACACACTGACACACACACACAGTGATACACACTGACACACACACACAGTGATACACACTGACACACACACACCCAGTGATACTCATTGACACACACACACACACACAGTGATACACACTGACACACACACACACAGTGACACTGTCCCTCAGACACGCAGTGATACACACTGACACACACACGCACAGTGATACACACTGAAACACACACACTCAGTGACACACACTGACACACTCACACAGTGATAAATACTGACACACACAGTGACACACACTGACCCACACACACACAGTGATACACAATGACCCACACACACACAGTGATGCACACTGACACAACCACTCACACACAAAGTGACACACACACAGTGATACACACTGACACACACACACACACACAGTGACACTGTCGCTCACACACGCAGTGATACACACTGACACACACACAGTGATACACACTGACACACACAGTGACACGCACTGACACACACACACAGTGACACCCACTGACACACACACACAGTGATACACACTGACACACACACGCCCAGTGATACACAGACAGTGATACACACTGACGCACACACACCCACACACACAGTGATACACACTGACACACACACAGTGATACAAACTGACACACACACACACACTCAGTGACACACAGTGACACACACACTGTGATAAACACTGACGCACACACACACACACAGCCACACACACTGACATGCACACACAGTGAGACACACTGACACAAACAGTGACACACACACAGTGATACATACTGACACACAAACACAGTGATACATACTGACACACACAGTGACACACACTGACCCACACACACACAGTGATACACACTGACCCACACACACAGTAATGCACACTGACACACACACTCACACACAAGGTGACACACACACAGTGATACACACTCACACACACACACACACACACAGTGACACTGTCGCTCACACACGCAGTGATACACACTGACACACACACAGTGATACACACTGACACACACAGTGACACGCACTGACACACACACACAGTGACACCCACTGACACACACACACAGTGATACACACTGACACACACACGCCCAGTGATACACAGACAGTGATACACACTGACGCACACACACCCACACACACAGTGATACACACTGACACACACACAGTGGTACAAACTGACACACACACACACACTCAGTGACACACAGTGACACACACACTGTGATAAACACTGACGCACACATACACACAGTCACACACACTGACATGCACACACAGTGAGACACACTGACACACACAGTGACACACACACAGTGATACACATTGACACACACACACACAGTGATACACACTGACACACAGCGACACACACTGACCCACACACACACAGTGATACACACTGACCCCCCCCCCACACACACACAGTGATGCACACTGACACACACACTCACACACACAGTGACACACACTGACACGCACATCGACACTGACCCTCACACACACAGTGATACACACACACACAGTGACACACACTGACAAAAACACACAGTGATACACTGACACACACACACACACACAGTGATACACACGGACGCACACACACAGACACAGTGACACACACTGGCATGCACACACACAGTGAGACACACTGACACAAACAGTGACACACACAAGTGATACATACTGACACACACAGTGACACACATTGACCCACACACACACAGTGATACACACTGACCCACACACACAGTAATGCACACTGACACACACACTCACACACAAAGTAACACACACACAGTGATACACACTCACACACACACATTGAAACACACAGACACACACACAATGCGCTGGAAAGAGTGCAGAGGAGATTTACCAGGATGCTGCCTGGTTTGGAGGGTAGGTCATATGAGGAAAGGTTGAGGGAGCTAGGGCTGTTCTCTCTGGAGCGGAGGAGGCTGAGGGGAGACTTAATAGAGGTTTATAAAATGATGAAGGGGATAGATAGAGTGAACGTTCAAAGACTATTTCCTCGGGTGGATGGAGCTATTACAAGGGGGCATAACTATAGGGTTCGTGGTGGGAGATACAGGACGGATATCAGAGGTAGGTTCTTTACGCAGAGAGTGGTTGGGGTGTGGAATGGACTGCCTGCAGTGATAGTGGAGTCAGACACTTTAGAAACATTTAAGCTGTTATTGGATAGGCACATGGAGCACACCAGGATGATAGGGAGTGGGATAGCTTGATCTTGGTTTCAGATAAAGCTCGGCACAACATCGTGGGCCGAAGGGCCTGTTCTGTGTGTACTGTTCTATGTTCTATGTTCTATGTCACAGTGACACACACACACACACACTGACACACACACAGTGATACACTGACACACACACACACACTGACACACACACAGTGATACACACTGACCCACACACATTGAAACACACAAACACACACACACACACACATTGACACGCACACAGTGATACACACTGACCCACACACACAGTGATACACACTGACACACACACACACACACACAGTGATACACACTGGCACACACACACACAGTGGCACACACTGACACACACACACAGTGACACACACACACGCAGTGACACACACACACAGTGATACACACTGACCCACACACACACACTGATAAACACTGACACACGCACACACACACACACACACACAGTGATGCACACAGACCCACACACACACAGTGACACACAGTGACCCACACACACACATTGACACACACTGACACACACACAGTGAAACACACTGACACATACACACACAGTGATCCACACTGACCCATACACACACAGTGATACACACTTAAACACACACAAACACAGTGATACACTCTGACACACACTCACACAGTGATACACACTGACACGCACACAGTGAAACACACTGTCACACGCACACAGTGACACACACTGACACAAACACAGTGATACACACTGACCCACACACACAGTGATACACACTGACACACACACAGTGATACACACTGACACACACACAGTGACACACACTAACCCCCACACACACACACACACACTGATAAACACTGACACACACACAGCGACACACACTGGCCCACACACATATTGATACACACTGACACACACACAGTGATACACACTGACACACAAACACACACACACACACACACACACTGTGATACACACTGACGCACACACAGTGACACACACTGAGCCACACACACAGTGATACACACTGACACACACACACACACACACAGTGATACACACTGACACACACACACATTGACACACACTGAAACACACACACCGTGACACACACTGACACACACACAGTGATACACACTGACACACACACACACACACAGTGACACTGTCCCTCACACATGCAGTGATACACACTGACACACACACACAGTGATACACACTGACACACACACACACAGTGATACACACTGACACACACACACCCAGTGATACTCATTGACACACACACACACAGTGATACACACTGACACACACACACACAGTGACACTGTCCCTCAGACACGCAGTGATACACACTGACACACACACACACACAGTGATACACACTGACACACACACACTCAGTGACACACACTGA
This sequence comes from Mustelus asterias, assembly GCF_964213995.1. Taxonomy (NCBI): domain Eukaryota; kingdom Metazoa; phylum Chordata; class Chondrichthyes; order Carcharhiniformes; family Triakidae; genus Mustelus; species Mustelus asterias. The sequence goes on along the minus strand of NW_027591164.1, from coordinate 49,382 downwards.
CACACTCACAGTGATAAATACTGACACACACAGTGACACACACTGACCCACACACACACAGTGATACACACTGACCCACAAACACACAGTGATGCACACTGACACAACCACTCACACACAAAGTGACACACACACAGTGATACACACTGACACACACACACACACACAGTGACACTGTCGCTCACACACGCAGTGATACACACTGACACACACACAGTGATACACACTGACACACACAGTGACACGCACTGACACACACACACAGTGACACCCACTGACACACACACACAGTGATACACACTGACACACACACGCCCAGTGATACACAGACAGTGAAACACACTGACGCACACACACCCACACACACAGTGATACACACTGACACACACACAGTGATACAAACTGACACACACACACACACACTCAGTGACACACAGTGACACACACACTGTGATAAACACTGACGCACACACACACACAGTCACACACACTGACATGCACACACAGTGAGACACACTGACACAAACAGTGACACACACACAGTGATACATACTGACACACACACACAGTGATACATACTGACACTCACAGTGACACACACTGACCCACACACACACACACAGTGATACACACTGACCCACACACAGTGACACACACTGACTCACACACACAGTGATACACACTGACACACACACAGTGACACACACTGACTCAGATACACACACAGTGATACACACTGACACACACACAGTGACACACACATGGACACTGACCCTCACACACAGTGACACACACAGTGACACACAAATGGACACTGACCCTCACACACTGACACCAGCTTCCTGATTGGTTGAAGTGTCTGTCATTCCCGGATTTGCTCTGGGGGCGGGGCCGTTAGCTGCCGGTGTTCTGATTGGCTGACACTGCTGTCAGTCAGAAGGCTCAGCCTCTGATTGGCTCATCCGCTGTCAGTCAAAGTGCGGAGAACAGTCATTGGTGGACTTGGCTGTCAGGAAGTGAGCGGCAATTCTGATTGGCTGAGTCGTGCAGTAGTCGAGCTGGCCTCTGATTGGCTGAGGTGATCAGTTAGCAATCCAGTCTCTGATTGGCTGAGGTGGTGATTTAGTGATCCCGCTCTGTGATTGGCTGAGGCGGTGATTTAGTGATCCCGCTCTGTGATTGGCTGAGGTGGTGATTTAGTGATCCCGCTCTGTGATTGGCTGAGGCGGTGATTTAGTGATCCCGCTCTGTGATTGGCTGAGGCGGTGATTTAGTGATCCCGCTCTGTGATTGGCTGAGGCAGTGATTTCGTCATCCCACTCTGTGATTGGTTGAGGCGGTGATTTAGTGATCCCACTCTGTGATTGGCTGAGGCGGTGATTTAGTGATCCCACTCTGTGATTGGCTGAGGCGGTGATTTAGTGATCCCGCTCTGTGATTGGCTGAGGCGATGATTTAGTGATCCCGCTCTGTGATTGGCTGTCAGTCAGTTTTGTTTCTTCATTAATTGAATAATTGATGTGAGCGGATATTTCACCGCGATCCTGATCTGCTCCCTGAACTTGGATTGAGTCACTGCGTAAATAAATGTGTTTGTGCAGCAATTTATATCCCGCAACATATATCCGACATTTTGAAATGTGTATTCAGGACGAGTGAGGTAAATTGATACTTTCACTTTCAAATAGATAAAATATATAACAGACACGGCCCAGAGGAGAATGAAAGCCCCGGAAACGCTGAAGAGTAAAATCATTGACTTCCTTCTGCTCTCCATCTCGGGGTCTCTGCGATTCTCTCCCTGACTCTGAGCCCTCAGTCCCTTCCGGACTCGACTGGTCACCAAAATGTGTCTGACTGTCAGAGCGTTAATCACCAGGATTAAACCGAATGGGAGCAATGGGGTTAAAACCCGATCAAACCAGGTAAATCCAACCCAGCCAGGATCAGTCCAATAGTTTGTTTTTGTCTTACAGCCCCACTGGACATTGTCCACTATCCACACAGGTTCCTGTGTAAAGTACCGGGGGATGTTTTTCACAGAGAGCAGGAGGCCGGTTGTTGCCAGAACCACAGCCGCAGTTTTCCCGGTGCAATATTTAGTTTTCAGTTTCTGGCAGCGAATGGCCACAAATCGATCAAAGGAGAAAGTGACGGTGAACCAGACTGAACAGTCTGAGGCTGCAGCCAGCAGGACAGTGAGAACAAGACACACAGAGGTGAGGTCCAGGAAATTCAGCGGGAAATAATAACCATTTATCTTGCTGAGAATGGGGGTAAAGATGATGAAGAGCAGATCCGCCGCTGCCATGGCCACCAGGTAGCGAGTGGTGCCGGTGGAGAGGCCACACTTTCCCCGACTCAGGATCACAATTCCCACTAAATTAACTGTCAGTGAAAAAGGGACAAGAGGCGGGAAATGAGTGAGTGAACATTCCCCATGTGTGAAGCCACAGTAAGGAGAGGATTTCAGCATCAATCCAATGGGGTTCCCGGGGTGGCGGTGTTGTTGGAGGAGTGTGTTAGAGATTAACATTGCAGATTGGAAAGTAGCCAATGTAACACCGCTGGTTAAGTAGGGACTGGGGGACAGGAAGTTGTGAATTACACATCTCTCACTTTGATGGAGCAAATCTGCACATTCACATCATTCAAATATTTCACACAGATTGCATTCCTCATCTGATCTGTTTTCCAGGATTAATTCAGACTGGACGGGGTTCCCAATTAGACCCAAAGTGGACAGAGATAGAATCTGCAATCCCTTCCTGCACCCAATTATCAGAGCCCACCCCGGATTGAACACCTCTCTGGACTGGACAGCTGGTGGAGCTGGAAGTCAATTCAGGATTTTTCTATTTAACTTCCCCTCTCCAAATTTCCTCCCCATTCTGACTCTCCCCCACAGCTTTTCTGCTTCTAATTTACAGATTATATCCTCTGTCCGTCTCTTTTTTCCTTTCTTCTCTCCCTCTCTCTTTGCCTTCTCCTTTGCTTCCCTATCTATCTCTTCCTAAACTCTTCTTCTCTCCGACCAGCTTTATTCCCTCTATCTGGATTTCTCTCTTATCCAGTGCGTTTCCATTCTTCATTCACATTCTAACTTTACCCCATATCTCCCTATCGCTCTCCAGTTGTTCTCTCTCTCCTCCTGTTTCTCCCCATATCTCTCTATCTCACCCCAGTATTGCTCTCTCCATCTCACTTTCTCCCCATTCCTGTTCACCTCCCTCCAGAATCTCTCCCTCTCCCTTTCCTGCTTTCTTTGTGGGGATTTTAAGCACAGCATGATCCCATGGGCAGCACTGTGACCATATCCAGAGAGGACAAAGTGGGGGTGGGGGGAGACATGTCATTCCCCCAGCCTCGCGCTTGGTGTAATCCTCCACCCAGCTCCATGTGAATTCTGAGTTTGGATACATATCCCCTCAGTGACAAAGAACAAAGAACAAAGAACAATACAGCACAGGAACAGGCCCTTCGGCCCTCCAAGCCCTCGCCGCTCCCCGGTCCAGGATTGAATCTTGAATCCAGAATCCCCGCCCAATTTTCCAGCCTATCTACATACCAATATCCTATCCACCGAGCTGTCCCTCACAGCTACGATGCTTTGTTCATTACAACCTATTAACTCACCCCCACCTCCCTATTCCAGACCATGTGATCCCCAGGGAGAGGCGAAAACCCAGAGTGAAAAACCCCAGGGCCAATATGGGGAAAAAAAAAATCTGGGAAATTCCTCTCCGACCCCCTGAGGCGATCGAAACGAGTCCAGGAGATCACAATGGCCCTGATCGGAAAATGCTTCCGAACCCTAGTCATTTCCACTTCCATGAACACCATATGAATTCCCTGCCCCCGAGACAGGTTCCCAACTATCCGCAGTCTCGCTCTGTACTGGCACCAGCAAGATGATCATAGAATGAAGCCTTGAAACGAGAAACAAGGAACAATTAGCCCGCGCCGCTCCCTGGTCCAAACTAGACCACTCTTTTGTATCCCTCCATTCCCACTCCGGTCATATAGCTGTCTAGATAAGTCTTAAACGTTCCCAGTGTGTCCGCCTCCACCACCTTGCCCGGCAACACATTCCAGGCCCCCACGACCCTCTGTGTGAAATATGTCCTTCTGATATCTGTGTTAAACCTCCCCCCCTTCAAAGAACAAAGAACAAAGAACAGTACAGCACAGGAAGCAGGCCTTCGGCCCTCCAAGCCTGTGCCGCTCCTTGGTCCAACGAGACCAATCGTTTGTATCCCTCCATTCCCAGGCTGCTCATGTGACTATCCAGGTAAGTCTTAAACGATGTCAGCGTGCCTGCCTCCACCACCCTACTTGGCAGCGCATTCCAGGCCCCCACCACCCTCTGTGTAAAAAACGTCCCTCTGATGTCTGAGTTATACTTCGCCCCTCTCAGCTTGAGCCCGTGACCCCTCGTGATCGTCACCTCCGACCTGGGAAAAAGCTTCCCACTGTTCACCCTATCTATACCCTTCATAATCTTGTATACCTCTATTAGATCTCCCCTCATTCTCCGTCTTTGCAAGGAGAACAACCCCAGTCTACCCAATCTCTCCTCATAGCTAAGACCCTCCATACCAGGCAACATCCTGGTAAACCTTCTCTGCACTCTCTCCAATGCCTCCACGTCCTTCTGGTAGTGCGGCGACCAGAACTGGACGCAGTACTCCAAATGCGGCCTAACCAGCGTTCTATACAGCTGCATCATCAGACTCCAGCTTTTATACTCTATACCCCGTCCTATAAAGGCAAGCATACCATATGCCTTCTTCACCACCTTCTCCACCTGTGTTGCCACCTTCAAGGATTTGTGGACTTGCACACCTAGGTCCCTCTGTGTTTCTATACTCCTGATGACTCTGCCATTTATTGCATAACTCCTCCCTACATTATTTCTTCCAAAATGCATCACTTCGCATTTATCCGGATTAAATTCCATCTGCCACCTCTCCGCCCAATTTTCCAGCCTATCTATATCCTGCTGTATTGCCCGACAGTGCTCTTCGCTATCCACAATTCCAGCCATCTTTGTGTCATCCGCAAACTTGCTGATTACACCAGTTACACCTTCTTCCAAATCATTTATATACATCACAAATAGCAGAGGTCCCAGTACAGAGCCCTGCGGAACACCACTGGTCACAGACCTCCAGCCGGAAAAAGACCCTTCGACCACTACCCTCTGTCTCCTATGGCCAAGCCAGTTCTCCACCCATCGAGCCACTTCTCCTTGTATCCCATGAGCCTTAACCTTCTTAACCAACCTGCCATGTGGGACTTTGTCAAATGCCTTACTGAAATCCATATAGATGACATCCACGGCCCTTCCTTCATCAACCGTTTTTGTCACTTCCTCAAAAAACTCCACCAAATTTGTAAGGCACGACCCCCCTCTTACAAAACCATGCTGTCTGTCACTAATGAGATTGTTCCGTTCTAACTGCACATACATCCTGTCTCTAAGAATCCTCTCCAACAACTTCCCTACCACGGACGTCAAGCTCACCGGCCTATAATTTCCTGGGTTATCCCTGCTACCCTTCTTAAACAACGGGACCACATTCGCTATCCTCCAATCCTCAGGGACCTCACCCGTGTCCAAAGAAGCGACAAAGATTTCCGTCAGAGGCCCAGCAATTTCACCTCTCGTCTCCCTGAGCAGTCGAGGATAGATGCCATCAGGCCCTGGGGCTTTGTCAGTTTTAATGTTCCCTAAAAAACCTAACACTTCCTCTCTCGTAATGGAGATTTTCTCTAACGGGTCAACACCTCCCTCCGAGACACTCCCGGTTAACACGCCCCTCTCCTTCGTGAATACCGATGCAAAGTATTCATTTAGGATCTCCCCTATTCCCTTGGGTTCTCAGCAGAATTCCCCTCCTTTGTCCCTGAGAGGTCCGATTTTCTCCCTGGCAACTCTTTTGTTCCTAACGTATGAATAGAATGCCTTAGGATTCTCCTTAATCCTGCCTGCCAAGAACATCTCGTGCCCTCTTTTTGCCCTTCTAACTCCCCGTTTGAGATCTTTCCTACTCTCTCTGTATTCCTCCAGAGCTCCATCTGTTTTCAGTTGCCTGGACTTAACGTACGCCTCCCTTTTCATTTTAATCAGATCCTCAATTTCCCTGGTTATCCACGGCTCTCGAATCCTACCTTTCCTATCTTTCCTTTTTACAGGCACATGCCTATCCTGCAGCCTTATCAATAGTTCCTTAAAAGACTCCCACATGCCAGACGCGGACTTACCCTCGAACATCCTCTCCCAATCAACATCCACCAATTCCTGCCTAATCCGGCTATAGTCAGCATTCCCCCAATTTAGCACCCTGCCCGTAGGACAGCACTCATCCTTGTCCATTACTATCCTAAAGTTAACAGAGTTGTGGTCACTATTTGCCACATGTTCCCCTACCGAAACTTTGACGACCTGACCGGGCTCATTTCCCAGAACTAGGTCCAGTATAGCCCCCTCTCTAGTCGGGCTATCTACATACTGTTCCAAAGAACCTTCCAGTACGCATTTTACAAATTCCTCCTCGTCCGGTCCCCCAGCTCTAAGCACTTTCCAGTCTGTGCCAGGGAAATTAAAGTCCCCCACTACAACAACCCTATGTTTTCTGCACCTATCCAGAATCTCCTGACATATCCTTTCCTCCACTTCCCGTGGGCTGTTGGGTGGTCTGTAGTACACCCCCAGCATAGTGACTGCACCCTTCCTGTTTCTGAGTTCCACCCACAGCGACTCAGTACATGACCCCTCTAGGTTTTCTACCCTCTGCACCGCGGTAATATGCTCCTTAACTAATATCGCTACTCCCCCACCTTTTTTAGCCCCTCCTCTGTCTCGCCTAAAACACTGATACCCCGGAATATTCAGCTGCCAGTCCTGTCCTTCTTTTAACCAAGTTTCCGTCACCGCAACCACATCCAAATTCCGCACAAGCATTAAGGCCCTAAGTTCGTCTGTTTTACCCGTTACACTCCTCGCATTGAAGCAGATGCACTCCAGACCTCCAGGCCAAGTCAGGTCCTCCTCCTCCAGAATGCTCCTCTTCTTAGCTAGCCTTGCCCTGGCCCCCAGCTCGACCCCAGCCTCAGTATTTACTGACCTCCTGTTTTGTTCCCCACCCCCCTGCCACACTAGTTTAAATCCTGCCGAAACACTCGAGCAAAACTCCCAGCCGAGATATTTGCTCCCTTCCAGTTAAGGTGTAACCCATCCTTTCTGTACAGTTGCCATCCTGACTTGAAGATTTCCCAGTTATCTATGAATTTAAAACCCTCCCTCTTGCACCAGTCCTTTAGTCACGCGTTCAACTGTAGAATCTCCCTGTTCCGAGCCTCACTTGCACTAGGCACCGGGAGCAGTCCAGAGATTGCTACACTGGAGGTCTTACTTTTTAGCCTAGCACCCAACTCCCTGAATTTCTCTCGTATGACCCCCCTGCTCTTCCTACCTACATCATTTCCCCCAATGTGTACAATCACATCCGTTTGACTACCTTCCTTTTTAAATATGCTTCCTACCCTCTCGGAGACATCCAGTACCCCGACCAGGGAGGCAGACTACCATCCTGGATTCTCGTTCAGTCCCACAGAAGCACCTGTCTGTGTCTCTAACTATTGCGTCCCCCACAACTATCGCTCTCCTAAACCCCTTCTTTCCCTTCCGGACCCCTGAGCCTGTCTCCGTGGAGGCGATCTGGTCCTCGTGGCTTACCCCTGGAGGGTCATCCCCCTCCACAGAATCCAAAATAGTATACCTATTGTGGAGGGGGACAACCACAGGGGATCCCTCCACAGGCTGCTCACTCCCTTCCCTTCTCCCATCTGTTGCCCATCCCTTTCTCTTATGGGAGACTGCCACTGGGGTGCTTTCTGGCACATCACCCTTCTGACTATTACCCCTCCTAACCGTGACCCACGTGTCTTCCTTCCGAGACCCTGGTGTCACTACCTGACTATAACTTTTATCTATGACTCTCTCATTTTCCCTAACTAAACTGAGTTCATCGAGCCTCAGCTCCAGCTCCCTTACACGATCCTTCAGGAGATGCAGTTCCACACATCTGGCACAGATATGGACTTCCGGGAGGCAAGTTGTCTCCAGGAACTCCCACATCCCACACCGAATGCAGTATACTGGCCTCCCACTCATACCAGCCATGTCCTTTTTAGTTTTGGGGATAAAACAAAAAGGGGGTGTAACCGAAGAAAAACAAACAAACAACCTTCCTCGCCGAAGCCCTGTGAGCCAAAGCCCTTTTAGCTCTCACTCTGTCCCCTGCTCACTCCACTGCCCGCTAACGACGCTGCCCGCTCAAAGGTGCGGCCTACTTTTAAACCCTCCAAAATCTTCCCAGGCTGCTGCTGGGCCTATTTCCTGTTTAGAAAAAAAAACCTCCGATTTTTTTCACTAATTTAACTGAAAAATAATTCAATAAATTAATTACTCTACTGCAGCCCGAGCAGCACTCCCACAGTGAGACACCAACTGTCACACTCTACTGCAGCCCGAGCAGCACTTGACAGAAAGAGATAAACTCCCCTCTTTAAACTGGGGACAAGCTGTGTCCATTCCTTTGGTAGACTTTGTAAAATGAGCCTCCCAGTAGTTATTTATGAATAAATGAATCGATCTATTGATTGATTTGTGTAAATAAGGAATCTCAGGGCTCTGACTGAGGCTATTCTCCAGAGACAGGAAGCTGGGCACTGACTCCTAACTGGAGACCCCCAGATAAGGTGGTTCTTCCCACCCCCTCACAGCAATATGGTTTGTGGTTATTGGCAGTGTGGCTCAGAAATATTGCATCGCTCCTTTCAACACAGTGCACATGAAAGAGAGGGAAAGAAGCAGAGATATGGACAGAAATAGGAAGTTAGAAGGAGGGATGGAGTAAGAGGTGGTGGGTGTGGTTGCAAAGACCTGGCCCGAGATAAGAACATCCATCTTTACAATGAGAGAGAAAGATAGTGGCAGGAGGAGAAAAGAGAAGGAGGGAGTGGAGCAGAGACAGAGGGAGGCCTGAGGGGAGTGGAAGGTCAAAGCAGAGGTGGTGATGGAGGGACAGCATTTGAGAAAGAGAGACAGGATGTGAGAGTCTCCAATGTGTGGTCACCAGCTGCAGCTCCACTCAAACCCTGTCAGATAATCTGGGAGGATTTAAAAAGTGTCCTGAAGGAATCAGCAGCCGCTTCCCAAACTGAAAGAGGGAGTTGAGCGGCTTCTGGAGACTGAGAGGGGACAGGGGGTGGGCAGGATGGAGCAGGGCTGGCATTTTAATTCAGGTTTAGAAGATTCTCTCTGTGGAACTCTCTCTCTCTCCATTTCAATGTTTCTGTCTGATTGGAAGAAATGGAGGGAAGGAAAGAGTGAGAGAGAATGAGGAGAACCAAGAATGAGAGGTTACAGAATAATAGAATCATACAGAGCAGAAGAGGCCCTTCGGCCCATCGAGTCTGAACTGTCACATTAGAAATACCTGAAATCCCACCTCACCCCATCTGTCAGCACTTGGCCCAGAGCCCTGAATGTTATGTTGTGCCAAGTGCTCATCCAGATACCTTTTAAAGGATGTGAGGGAACCCACCTCCACCACCCTCCCAGGCAGCGCATTCCAGACCCTCACCACCCTCTGGGGAAAAACATATTTCCTCACACCCCCCCCCCCCCCGCCCAAACCTCCTTACCCCCACCGTGAACCTATGTCCCCTCGTGACTGACCCTTCAGATATGGGGAATAGTTGCTCCTTATCCACTCTGTCCATGGCCCTCATAATCTTGTCTACCTCGATCAGGTCGCCCCTCAGTCTTCTCTGCTAAAACTTTAATAACCCAAGCCCACGCAACATCTTTTCATAACGTTGATCTTCCATCCAAGGCAGCATCTTGGTGAATCTCCTCTGTCCCCCCATCCAGCGCAAACACATCCTTCCTAAAATGTGGCGATCAGAACTGCACACAGCACTCCAGCTGGGGCCTCACCAAAGATCGAGACAATTCCAACATTACTTCCCTGCTTTTGTCATCTATGCCTCGATTGATAAAGGCAAGTGTCCCATATGCCATTTTCACCTCCCTACTAACATGCCCTTCTGCTTTCAAAGATCTGTGGTCAAATACGCCAAGGTCACATTCTACCATAGATCTTCCTATCGTCCGAACATTCATTGAGTACTTCCTTGTCAAATTACTCCTTCCAAAGGGTATCAGCTCACACTTTTCAGGGTTACATTCCATTAAACGGTGTAAAACACACTCCACACTGCGAACTGCACCTTGTGCGATCTTGCTGCAGAGCTTGCTTTAAAGATTGTCTCAGTGTTAAGAGAGAGTTTCATCTTTCCAGGGAAGTGAAGGGAATTCTCCAGACTTGGGACAATGCACACACACAGAGTGGAAGATGTGTGGGGATTTCTGTTGGGTGCTTTGGGGGAAGGGGCTCACAGCAGGTGTGAGGATGGAGGCAGGGGAAGGTCTGTGTCTCATTTGATTAGTTTCACAGTGCAGCTGCTGTGGGATCTTGCTGTGCATGCACTGTCCTGGGTCCTTTGCCTGCCTTGTAATAATGATCATCCTCTTTGAAAATCGCTCACTGACTGCAAAGAAGATTCCAAGGCCTTGAATATAAAAAAGCTTCAACTTGAACAATGGGACTGAGGGCGTTCACGAACACTTTCTGTCGAGGACTGAGGGGACATTCAGCCAATATCACATTGCTGCCTGTGGGATCTTACTGTGCGACCAATATTGCAGCCTCAGTTTGTACATTAAAACAAGACGCACACACACAGAAAACAATTATCATAAACTCTGAACTGCCTCTGTGCTTTGGATCTTCCTGTGCACAAGTTGCATCAGAAATCTCTAAATTAACAGCAGTGAGGTCAGATTAACAAATAATCTCATCACTGTAAATAATTCTTGATGGCCTGGAATGAAAGATCTTTAACTAGAAGCGGGTGTAATTGTGGAATAAAAAATGTGTGTGAGGCAGAGAGATAAATGTGAGGGTGAAATGAAATGCACAGGGTTCTATTTGAATACAGTTTGCTGTGGTGGTGATTGTCGGAGCTCTCGCTCTATGTCTGGTGTTGGGAAGCTGAGTTTGTGAAGTGTGGTCCCTTTAAAAGCTGGTTTTGTGTCCCTTTAAAGTTGGACTTGTGTCAATGCTTGGAGGCTTCAAATGCAGGTACAGACAGAGTACACAGACTGCAACATTTGCAGCCAAGACCAAGTATCAGGATCGCCATGGTTACAGGCTTTGCAGGTTTTTGAATTTTGCGTTCAGCCGATCAGTTCAAAGAAGGCACTCAGCTTTCAGGAAGCTATCAAATGTTAATTTATTGTTGTGGACAAGATCAGATCAATCCTGGTGCAGGAATATTCATAGGTCATCACAGTTATAAAAACAGTAGATCAACTGCCTGCCTGCAGTTCAACTGAAGGGCTGCCACCTCTCAAAGCCCAGAGAGGGAAAGAGCAGCTCTCTCCAGCTTTGATTATCACTGAAAAGACCTCTCCATCTATCGATCTGAATCAGAAATAACTTGCAGGCAGCGGAATAGAAAGACATAGAACATAGAACATAGAACAGTACAGCACAGTACAGGCCCTTCGGCCCGCGATGTTGTGCCAAGCGTTGTCTGAAACCAAGATCAAGCTATCCCACTCCCTATCATCCTGGTGTGCTCCACAAACCTATCCAATAACCGCTTGAAAGTTCCAAGTGTCCTACTCCACTATCACAGCAGGCAGTCCATTCCACACCCCAACCACTCTCTGAGTAAAAAATCTACCTCGGACATCCCTCCTATATCTCCCACCATGAACCTTATAGTTATGCCACATAGTTACAGTTACATCCAGCCGAGGAAATAGTCTCTGAACGTCCACTCTATCTATCCTCCTCATCATCTTATAAACCTCTATTAAGTCGCCCCTCGCCCTCCTCCACTCCAAAGAGAAAAGCCCCATCACCCTCTGTGGTGAACCATAGATGGTTACCACTATGGGTACTGAACCATAGATGGTTATCACTATGGGTACTTGTACATATGTTACTGTTGTTACTGTTGGGGTTAGGGTTGGGGTGTTCCACCTGTTGGTATTGTTCTGTGGTACACTCCGTTTGGCTCCGCCTTCTTATAGGAGTATAAAGGTCACTGCACTTCCTAGTGACCCTTAGTCTGGGACAGTATTGTTAAGCAGTATGCTCTATTCTTGTTGTGAATAAAAGCCTTTATTCCCGGGTACGATCTCGCCTCCCGAGTGGATTAATCGCGCATCACCCTCAACTTTCCCTCATAAGACCTACCCTCCAAACCAGGCAGCATCCTGGTAAATCTCCTCTGCACTCCCTCCAATGCTTCCACATCCTTCCCATAGTGAGGCGACCAGAACTGCACACAATATTCCAAATATGGTCTCACAAAGGTCCTGTATAGTTGCAGCATAACCCCATGGCTCTTAAACTCCAACCCCCTGTTAATAAAAGCTAACAAACTATAGGCCTTCTTCACGGCTCTATCTACTTGAGTGGCAACCTTCAGAGATCAGTGGATATGAATTCCAAGATCTCTCTGTTCCTCCACATTCCTCAGAACCCTGCCGTTGACCCTGTAATCCGCATTCAAATTTGTCCTACCAAAATGAATCACCTCGCACTTATCCGGGTTAAACTCCATCTGCCATTTTTCGGCCCAGCTCTGTATCCTATCAATGTCTCTTTGCAGCCGACAACAGCCCTCCACCTCATCCACTACTCCACCCATCTTGGTGTCATCAGTAAATTTACTGATCCACCCTTCTGCCTCCTCCTGCAAGTCATTGATAAAAATCACAAATAGCAGAGGACCAAGCACTGATCCCTGTGGTACACCGCTGGTAACTGGTCTCCAGTCTGAAAACTTTCCATCCACCACCAACCTCTGTCTTCTATGAGATCGCCAGGTACTTATCCATTCGGCCAAATTTTCTTCCATCCCACACCTCAACGATCGCCAAAGGTTTCCCAAAGCCACAAAATTTAGTTGGATACATTTTTGCGAGTGACTAAATTATGTTCTTTTTTTTCTGTTAATGAATGTCCTTGGTGTATTTGAACAACATTCCAGTAGAATCTTACTTTAATCACAATGCTACTTAGAAACATAGAAAACTACAGCACAAAACAGGCCCTTCGGCCCCACAAGTTGTGCCGAACATATCCCGACCTTTTCGGCCTACCCATAACCCTCCATCCTATTAAGTCCCATGTACTCATCTAGGAGTCTCTTAAAAGACCCTATTGAGTTTGCCTCCACCACCACTGACGGCAGCCGATTCCACTCGCCCACCACCCTCTGTGTGAAAAACTTCCCCCTAACATTTCCCCTGTACCTACCCCTCATCACCTTAAACCTGTGTCCTCTCGTAGCAGACATTTCCACCTTGGGAAAAACCATCTCAGAGTCCACCCGATCTATGCCTCTCAACATCTTATATACCTCTAATGGTCTCCTCTCATCCTTCATCTCTCCAAGGAGAAAAGACCGAGCTCCCTCAGCCTATCCTCAGAAGGCATGCCACTCAATCCAGGCAACATCCTTGTAAATCTCCACTGCAACCTTTCAATCTTTTTCACATCCTTCCTGTAATGAGGTGACCAGAACTGAGCACAGTACTCCAAGTGGGGTCTGACGAGGGTCTTATATCGCTGCATGATTATCCCCGGACTCCTAAACTCAGTCCCTCGATTGATAAAGGCCAGCACACCATACGCCTTCTTAACCACCTCCTCCACCTGCGGGGCCGATTTTAGAGTCCTATGGACCCGGATCCCAAGGTCCTTCTGATCTTCTACAGTACTAAGAGTCTTTCTCATTATATCGTACTCCTTCAACCCACTCGACCTGCCAAAATGGACCACTACGCATTTATCTGGGTAGAAGTCCATCTGCCACTTCTCCGCCCAGTCTTGCATCCTATCTATGTCCCTCTGTAACTTCTGACATCCCTCCAGACTATCCACAACCCACCAACCTTCGTGTCGTCCGCAAACTTACCAACCCATCCCTCCACTTCCTCATCCAGGTCATTTATGAAAATGACAAACAGCAAGGGTCCCAGAACAGATCCCTGGGAGATCCCTGGGGCACACCACTGGTGACCGACCGCCAATTAGAAAAAGACCCATCTATAAACACTCTCTGCCTCCTTTGGGCAAGCCAGTTCTTGATCCAGAGGGCAGCAGCCCCTTGGATCCCATGCCCTCTCACTTTTTTTAGAAGCCTTGCATGGGGGACCTTATCAAACGCCTTGCTAAAATCCATATTAACCACATCTACCGCTTTCCCTTCGTCAATGTGTTTAGTCACATTTTCGAAGAACTCTACCAGGCTCGTAAGGCACGATCTGCCTTTGACAAAACCATGCTGAGTATTCTTGAGCATACTAAACAAATCTCAATGCTCATAAATCTTGTCGCTCAGGATCTTCTCCATCAGCTTACCAACCACTGAGATTAGACTCAATGGTCGGTAATTACCTGAGCTATCCCTATTCCCCTTCTTGAAAATAGGAACCACATCCGCAATCCTCCAATCATCCGGCACTTCTCCCGTCTCCATCAATGACCCAAAGATCATAGCCAAAGTCTCTGCAATCTCTTCCCTTGTCTCCCACAGTAACCTGGGGTACATCCCATCCGGACCCGTCGACTGATCTATCTTGATGCCATTCAAAGATTCCAGCGCAACCTCTTTGTTAAAGTCCACAGACTCAATCTTTTCAGTCCACCGCAAGCCCACAGTACATCCACCCATGTCCTTCTCCTCTGTGAAAACCGAGGCAAAATACTCATTAAGCACCTCTGCCATTTTTAATGGTTCCGTACAGATTTTCCCGCCTTCACCTTTTATAGGCCCTATTCCATCACATCTCATCCTTTTACTCTTCACATATTTATAGAACGCCTTCGGGTTTTCCTTAATTCTACTTGCCAAGGCCTTCTTGTGACCCCTTCTAGCTCTCCTAATTTCCTTCTTTAGTCCCTTCCTATAAGCGGTATACTCATCTAGATCCCTATCTTCGCCAAGCTCTCTGAACCTTTTGTACGCTTTCCTTTTCTTCTCGACTAGGTCCCGCACAGCTTTCGTACACGACGGTTCCTTTAACCTACCAACTCCTCCCTGTCTGCTCGGCACGTTGTCCTGTAGAACCCTCGACAGACATTCCTTGAAAAACTGCCACCTCTCTTCAGTAGATTTCCCCGAGAACACCCCCTTCCAATTTACTCCTCTAATTTGCTGCCTTATGTCTTCATATTTTCCCCTACTCAATATAAACGCTTTCCTAGCTTGCTGGATCCTCTCTTTTTCCAATGCAAGCATAAAGGAGATAGGGTTATGATCGCTATCCCCAAGATGCTCTCCCACTGAGAGATCTGACACCTGTCCAGGCTCATTGGTCAGTATCAGATCAAGTACAAAGAACAAAGAACAATACAGCACAGGAACAGGCCCTCCAAGCCCGTGCCGCTCCCTGGTCCAAACTAGACCATTCTTTTGTATCCCTCCATTCCCACTCCGTTCATGTGGCTATCTAGATAAGTCTTAAACGTTCCCAGTGTGTCCGCCTCCACCACCTTGCCTGGCAGCGCATTCCAGGCCCTCACCACCCTCTGTGTAAAATATGTCCTTCTGATATCTGTGTTAAACCTCCCCCCACTTCACCTTGAACCTATGACCCCTCGTGAACATCACCGCCGACCTGGGGAAAAGCTTCCCACTGTTCACCCTATCTATGCCTTTCATAATTTTATACACCTCTATTAGATCTCCCCTCATTATCCGTCTTTCCAGGGAGAACAACCCCAGTTTACCCAATCTCTCCTCATAACTAAACCCCTCCATACCAGGCAACATCCTGGTAAACCTCCTCTGCAATCTCTCCAAAGCCTCCACGTCCTTCTGGTAGTGTGGCGACCAGAACTGGACACAGTCTTCCAAATGCGGCTGAACCAACGTTCTACACATCTGCAACATCAGACCCCAACTTTTATACTCTATGCCCCGTCCTATAAAGGCAAGCATGACATATGCCTTCTTCACCAGCTTCTCCACCTGTGACGTCACCTTCAAGGATCTGTGGACTTGCACACCCAGGTCCCTCTGCGTATCTACACCCTTTATGGTTCTTCCATTTGTCGTATAGCTCCTCCCTACATTATTTCTACCAAAATGCATCATTTCGCATTCATCAGGATTGAACTCCATCTGCCATTTCTTTGCCCAAATTTCCAGCCTATCTATATCCTTCTGTAGCGTCTGACAATGTTCCTCACTATCTGCAAGTCCAGCCATTTTCGTGTCGTCCGCAAACTTACTGATCACCCCAGTTACACCTTCTTCCAGATCGTTTATATAAATCACAAACAGCAGAGGTCCCAATACAGAGCCCTGCGGAACACCACTAGTCACAGACCTCCAGCCAGAAAAAGACCCTTCCACTACCACCCTCTGTCTTCTGTGACCAAGCCAGTTCTCCACCCATCTAGCCACCTCCCCCTTTATCCCATGAGATCCAACCTTTTGCACCAGCCTACCATGAGGGACTTTGTCAAACGCCTCTCCTCTTGTCAAGAACAGAAGGTTGGTTAGGGCAAGTTTAGGGCCAGTTATAGATGGCAGAGGGAAGTTATGTGTGGAACCGGAGGAGATTGGTGAAGCATTGAACCAATATTTCTCTTCGGTGTTCACGCAAGGGGACATGAATATAGCTGAGGAGGACACTGGGTTGCAAGGGAGTAGAATAGACAGTATTACAGTTGATAAGGAGGATGTGCAGGATATTCTGGAGGGTCTGAAAATAGATAAATCCCCTGGTCCGGATGGGATTTATCCAAGGATTCTCTGGGAGGCAAGAGAAGTGATTGCAGAGCCTCTGGCTCTGATCTTCAGGTCGTCGTTGGCCTCTGGTATAGTACCAGAAGATTGGAGGTTAGCGAATGTTGTCCCATTGTTTAAGAAGGGGAACAGAGACTTCCCCGGGAATTATAGACCGGTGAGTCTCACTTCTGTTGTCGGCAAGATGTTGGAAAAAATTATAAGGGATAGGATTTATAGTTATTTGGAGAGTAATGAATTGATAGGTGATAGTCAGCATGGTTTTGTGGCAGGTAGGTCGTGCCTTACTAACCTTATTGAGTTTTTTGAGAAAGTGACCAAGGAGGTGGATGGGGGCAAGGCAGTGGACGTGGTATATATGGATTTTAGTAAGGCGTTTGATAAGGTTCACCATGGTAGGCTTCTGCAGAAAATGCAGATGTATGGGATTGGGGGTGATCTAGGAAATTGGATCAGGAATTGGCTAGCGGATAGGAAACAGAGGGTGGTGGTTGATAGTAAATATTCATCATGGAGTGCGGTTACAAGTGGTGTACCTCAGGGATCTGTTTTGGGGCCACTGCTGTTTGTAATATTTATTAATGATCTGGATGAGGGTATAGTTGGGTGGATTAGCAAATTTGCTGATGACACCAAAGTCGGTGGTGTGGTAGACAGTGAGGAAGGGTGTCGTAGTTTGCAGGAAGACTTAGACAGGTTGCAAAGTTGGGCCGAGAGGTGGCGGATGGAGTTTAATGCGGAGAAGTGTGAGGTAATTCACTTTGGTAGGAATAACAGATGTGTTGAGTATAGGGCTAACGGGAGGACTTTGAATAGTGTGGAGGAGCAGAGGGATCTAGGTGTATGTGTGCATAGATCCCTGAAAGTTGGGAATCAAGTAGATAAGGTTGTTAAGAAGGCATATGGTGTCTTGGCGTTTATTGGTAGGGGGATTGAATTTAGGAGTCGTAGCGTTATGTTGCAACTGTACACAACTCTGGTGCGGCCGCACTTGGAGTACTGTGTGCAGTTCTGGTCCCCACATTACAGGAAGGATGTGGAGGCTTTGGAGAGGGTGCAGAGGAGGTTTACCAGGATGTTGCCTGGTATGGAGGGGAGATCCTATGAGGAGAGGCTGAGGGATTTGGGATTGTTTTCGCTGGAAAGGCGGCGGCTAAGAGGGGATCTTATTGAAACATATAAGATGATTAGAGGTTTAGATAGGGTGGATAGTGATAGCCTTTTTCCTCTGATGGAGAAATCCAGCACGAGGGGGCATGGCTTTAAATTGAGGGGGGGTAGTTATAGAACCGATGTCAGGGGTAGGTTCTTTACCCAGAGGGTGGTGAGGGATTGGAATGCCCTGCCAGCATCAGTAGTAAATGCGCCTAGTTTGGGGGCGTTTAAGAGATCCGTAGATAGGTTCATGGACGAAAAGAAATTGGTTTAGGTTGGAGGGTCACAGTTTTTTTTTTTTTTTTTAACTGGTCGGTGCAACATCGTGGGCCGAAGGGCCTGTTCTGCGCTGTAATGTTCTATGTTCTATGTTCTATGTTCTATGTAGGCTTGTCCACATGCTGTGTCAGGAAACCCTCCTGAACACACCGAACGAACTCCTCCCCATCCAATCCCCTTACCCGAGGGATATTCCAATCTATGTTTGGGAAATTAAAGTCTCCCATCACAACAACTCTGCTATTACTGCATCTCTCCAGGATCTGTTTCCCTATCTGCTCCTCCACCTCCCTGTCACTATTGGGCGGCCTATAGAAAACTCCCAGCAAAGTGACCGGCCCCTTCCCACTCTGAACTTCCACCCACAGAGACTCGGTGGACAATCCCTCCACAGCATACACCTTCTCTACAGCTGTGACACTATTCCTGATCAGCATTGCCACTCCACCCCCTCTCTTGCCTCCCTCCCTGTCCTTCCTGAAACATCTGAATCCCGGCACCTGGAGTAACCAGTCCTGTCCCTGAGACATCCAAGTCCCCGTAATGGCCACCACATCACACTTCCAGGCATCAATCCACGCTCTGAGCTCATCCCCTTTATTCACTATCCTCCTGGCATTAAAGTAAACACATCTCAATCCTTTGGTCTGAGCTCTCCCCTTCTCTATCCCCCATCCATCCTCCCTCTTGCACCGTCTATAACCCTTCTCTGTTTGTGAGCTAACTTCCTCACTCCGAGTCACCTCGCCTCGATCCCCTCCCCCCAACCTATCTAGTTTAAACTCTCCCCAGTAGCCTTCGCCTTCTTTAACTAAAGTTCCCTGTTGGTTAAATAATTAAATTGTTCATTGTTCACTGAAAGTGAGTGTCAGATATTTCTGTTGGTTAACCACTAAATGTTAATGAAGAACAGTTCACACCTTCCCACACACCTTTCTCACATTACAAAGCAAGGTATTCCTCTTTGGGGAATTCGGTGTGGCTTGTTAAAAGGGCATCAACCTCTGTCTCATGACACTGTCTCTCTATCTGTGTCTCTGTGTCTCCATTCTGTGGCTTGTGAGGGAGGAAGTGAAAGAGTTGAGGGACAGGCTGAGGAAGGGCTGATGTTACGGAGTGAGAGAGAAACGGGAGGATCAGGTTAAACAGGGGGAGAGATAGCTGAACATTGTGGAGTTGGGATGGAGGGAAAATGTCACAGGATTTGGGGGTAGAGGGTTTCCTGTGTGCAGTAACTGCTGATGTCCCTGTCACATCTTTCCAGAAAGCGTGATGTTCAAACACGCCAATCCTGAGACAGTCTGTTTTGAAATGTATCCTGAGGAAATGAACAGCTTCTTCCCAGTTGAGGTTTTAGCCACTTACTGACGAGGTTGGGGGGTGTGGAAACATTGCTGCCCATGGGATCCTGCTGTGCATCAATGACCTGCAGCATAGACAGAACTGCAAATGGTAACCACACAACTTAAAAGGCAAATTAGCTCAATGACGATAAAGCACATGGGTGGGTGGATGGGATAAAAATCAAACCCCTGGCCTTGGTAAAGACTTGTTCTCAATCCCTGTGTCCTGTTTGTGTTTTTAGACAGGGTGGTGGGGTTTGAAGGATTATTAATTTTTGGGCGGAATGGGAAGGGAAGGTGGTTGAATATCTCGGCCTCTGTCATTACAACCTTTCCTCTCTCTGTCCATCCATTCGCTTCAACGTTGCATCTTGTAATTAATGTAAAATCAAATCCCATTGTGATTTGTGGTCTTTTTATTGCCGTGGGGTGTGTGAGGGGAGTGCGGGCGGGACAGAGGGTGGGGAATAGTGGTTCTCTTTTCCTCTCGTCCCTTCCATCCGTGTGTGGGGCGTTTTGGGGATGGAAAGGACAGTTATGTTTCCCTGGGATGGGGATAATTCTGTTTTTTGTACCCAAGGGTTAATGCATCCTCTGTGACTAGGCCTCACTTCAAGGCCTAATCTCAGGGCCCTCAGGATGCCTTTTCCATTCGCTTCATTCCGAAATGTTTCTGTGTTTAATTGGATGACATCACTGGTTAAATAAACATGCAGCAGGCAATTTAATTCATTTCACTCAGGATGTAATTATCCGTTTTCCAACTCTCTCACCCAACGTTCTCATTAGATTTTATTACAGTGAGGGAGAGAGGTGGAAAATAGGGAGGGTGCAAAACAGAGAGAGAGAAAGAAGCCCGAGAGGCAGGGAGAGGTGAGAAGATAAATTGCCGCTCTGGGGGTGTTGGAGGGGAATGTGTTTATGGGGTCCTCATCTCCACCATTCATTTTTATCGTGGCTAATTATCAAATGTAATTACTTGATTTCCCCCTTCCCCCCCGCCCCCCAATTCCATGATCACTTTAGCCCCGAGAGCTATATCTAATTTATTCTTGAAATCACAAAACGCCTGTGAATTCCACACATTCACCACCATCTGACTGAAGAAATTTCTCCTCACCTCAGTTCTAAAAAGATTTGCCCCTTATCCTCAAAGTATGACAGCCAGTTCAGGGCACCCCACCATCGGTAAGATTCTTTCTGAATCGACCCTGTCTAATCTTGTTAGAATGTTATAGGTTTCTATGAGATCCCCTCATTATCCTGAACTCCAGTGAATATAATCCTAACCGACTTAGTCTCTCCTCATATGACAGACCTCTCATCCCAGGAATCAGCCTGGAAAACCGTTACTGGACATCTTCTATAGCAAGGACATCCTTCCTCTGGTAAGGACATCACAACTGTCGAAAAAAATTCCAGGAGTGGCCTCGCCAATACTTTTTCCAACTGCAGCAAGTAATCCTTATCCCGATAAAGAAAACCCCTGGCTATGAAAACCAGCAGACCATTTAGCTCCATTCCTGCCTGCTGTACCTGCCTGGTTCCGTGCAGTGAATGATGGACGAGGAGACCAAGGTTTTGATGAGAATCCACCTCCCTCAATTTACACCCATTCAATAATAACTTGTCTTCCTAATATTCCTACCAGAGTCGATATCCTCACCGTGATCCACATTAAACTGCCATGCGTATGACCACACCCTCAGCCTGTCCAAATCACGCTGAATATTCTCTGCACCCTCCTCACAGCTCACCCTCCCACCCAGCTTTGTACCATCTGCAAATTTGGAGATGATGCATTCAGTAACCCTTCTGGGAGGCTAAATAAACCCCATCCACTGGTTCCCCTCGGTCAACTTTACTAGTTCCACCCTCAAACAATTCCAAGATATTCCAAGCATGATTTCCCTTTAGTAAATCCATGCTGCCTTTGTCTGCCTTCCAAATACCGAGTTATCAAATCCTTGAAATTTGACTCTTGCAACTTCCCCAGCACCGACGTTAGGCTCACTGGTCTATAGTTCACTGTTTTCTCTCTCCTGTCCTGTCTGAATACCGGACTTGCATTGGCTACCCTCCAGTCTGTAGGAACCAGCCCAGAGTCCAATAAAATTGGAAAAGAACCACCATTGGACCTCTTATTCCCAGGAAGACTTCCTTAAGTACTCTGGGTTGAAGATTATCAGGACCTGGAGATTTATCCACCTTCAATCCCATCATTTTCCCCAAAACCATTTCTCTACAAATTCAAATTTCCTTCAGCTTCTCTCAAAAACTTGTTCCTCTCAGAACTTTTGGAACGTTATTCATGTCTTCCTTTCTGAAGATCGAAGCAATCTTCAATTTTATTCCTCAGCTATTACTTTGTCCCCGTTCGAGTATCTCCCATTTCTGACTGCAAAGGTCCTAGTTTGTCAATCTGTTTCTCTTTACATACCGATAGATATTTTTTGAAGTCAGTTGTCATGTTCCTCGGTAGATACTTTCATACCCTATTTTTCTTTCCTTAATCAAACCCTTGCTCCTCCCAAGAGGCTGGATTGTTAAACAGTGATTGTGTCACTGAGGGTGAATCTGTGATGACGTGTTTTAGCTCTTCACCAATTCACACCTACAATAGTGTTTTAAATCTGGCTGCTCCCACATTTCAGTGTGATTGTGGGATCTTGCTGCGCAGGATGACCAGCAGCATTTCTGAAATGACACAGGAACATTTTATTTTCCTCAGAAACCCTCTAACCCTCCTGCTGCTGACCTTACTCGACACACCTTGGACATTGACCCCTCTGGTCAGGGGAAGAAGTTTCTTCTTAACTATCCTATCTTTGTCCCTCATAATTTTGAACACCTCAATGATGTCCGCATTCCGCCTTCACTGTTCTGTGGAAAGCAACCCCAGCCTAACCAGCCTGTCTTCACTGAAGAAACACTGCTGCCCAGGCAACATCCTGGGTGAATCTCCTTTGCGTTCCTTCCAGAGCAATCACATCCTCCGTCTAGTGAGGCCCCCAGAACTCCTCACAGTCCTCGAGCTGAAGAGAAATGAGTGTTCCATACATCTCCATCATCACCTCCCTGCTCCTATCTTCGATACATCAGCTAATAAAGAAAATTGTCATGTCTGCCTTCTTAAGCAGCTGATCATCAGAAGTTACCCACTGGAAAGGAAAACAATAGAAGGTTTATGTTCTTTCTTGAGTTTAAACAGAAATTAAATTTTAAAAAATCCAAAGAGCAGTTGTCCAGTCACAACCTCAACATAAAAAAATAAATGAACTAACTTCAAAAGAGGGAAAGAAATACATCAAGTAACACAGACTGTGATAAAGAGCATTCAGCACATGTTCCAAAATTAAGATCATTCTTGACAGATTTCATTGAATAATTTTCCCAATTATCAGGAATGATCTGGTCGATGTCCGACACATGGCGTTTCTAGACACCTTCAGTAAGTTAACAGACTTCAGTCAACTCAGAGCAAGTGGAGTTAGAGGACCAGCAGCAGAATGACTAGAAGCTGGTTACAAAGACACAATAAGAAGTCTCACAACACCAGGTTAAAGTCCAACAGGTTTATTTGGTGGCAAATACCATAAGCTTTCGGAGCACTGCTCCTTCGTCAGATGGAGTGGATATCTGCTCTCAAACAGTGCACAGACACAGAAATCAAGTTACAGAATACTAATTAGAATGCGAATCTCTAAAGCCAGCCAGGTCTTAAAGGTACAGACAATGTGGGTGGAGGGATGCCATCATCTCACGTGAGAACACCATCTACCAGGTACACGGTACCTACTCTTGCAACTCGGCCAACGTTGTCTACCTGATACGCTGCAGGAAAGGATGTCCCGAGGCATGGTACATTGGGGAAACCATGCAGACACTACGACAATGGATGAATGAACACCGCTCGACAATCACCAGGCAAGACTGTTCTCTTCCTGTGGGGGAGCACTTCAGCAGTCACGGGCATTCAGCCTTGGATCTTCAGGTAAGCGTTCTCCAAGGCGGCCTTCATGACACACGACAGCGCAGAGTCGCTGAGCAGAAACTGATAGCCAAGTTCCGCACACATGAGGACGGCCTAAACCGGGATGTTGGATTTATGTCACACTATTTGTAACCCCCACAGTTTGCCTCCTGGGCTTGTAGAATCTCACTAGCTGTTCTGTCTGGAGACAATACACATCTCTTTAACCTGTGTTGAATACTCCCTCCACCCACATTGTCTGTACCTTTAAGACCTGGCTGGCTGTAGGATTCGCATTCTAATTAGTATTCTGTAACTTGATTTCTGTGTCTGTGCACTGTTTGAGAGCAGAAATCCACTTCATCTGACGAAGGAGCAGTGCTCCGAGAGCTTATTGTATTTGCTACCAAATAAACCTGTTGGACTTTAACCTGGTGTTGTGAGACTTCTTACTGTGCTTACCCTAGTCCAACGCCGGCATCTCCACATTACAAAGACACAACACAGGCAGTGGGAGTTAAAGGCATTTACTCTGACTGCTGGAAGGTGGGAAGTGGTTTTCCACAAGGATCAGCGCTGGGATCACTTTCCTTCACCATTTACATCAACAACATGGAATCGGGACGCAAAATTATCATTTCAAAATTTTCAAACCAATCCAAAATCAGAATGAGCAGAGTGGAAGAATCCACCTAAATAAAATAACACATGAATAATAAATTATAAACTTGCAAATTGGGTATTGGAATTGGAAATTAATTTCACCACAGCTCAGTTTCAGGTTCTTCATTCTCATCAGAACAATATGTTTCCCAATCACTCTGTAGAAATCAAATATCTGAATGTTTTCGAGGAGTTCCGGGCTTCAGGTGATCAGATTCACAAATCGCTTTCAGAATCAACACAGTTTAGACAGAACCACAACAACCCAGAAGAAAAACCATTTGGAGTTCATTTATAGATTAATGGAAATGTGAACAATTCACAAAATGTTTGACAATCCCTGAATACTGCACGGTGTGCAATTGGTTTGTTTAAATATCAGGAAGTCGCTGAAACCTCTTTCTTTTCAATACAAAGCCGAGGTATGGAGAAATTTCACATCATCCACTGACCACCAAACAAAGCCAAACTCTTGCTGTTTTCAACATATTCCAAAGATAAAAGACTGAGGCAGCTCCACAGAATGGACATCTCACTCACCAAATTAAAATAGGATATATTTAACATTGAAACAACTTATTTCATTGCAATTCTTTTCCGAAAAACAATACAATTCTACTTGGACAAATGGTGCCAGATATTAATGGAGACTTCGATCAGATATTCCACTCAGGTGAAAGAACCACAATCAGTCCAATTTTACACTGACAAATATACCCTGCAATACTTGTTCACTGGTGTCAGGTATTCCACTCTGGTTAGTGACCCACACTCAAATTTCCATTATATTCTTACTCCCACTGAACATTATTTCAGAGAGATCACCTTCACTGAGGTCCAATCTTACAATAGATAAGATTGAGTAGTTCACTCCTCAATACATTAACTTCATTGAGTAGTGAGCCCGTGAATAACATACAGAGGCTCATTGTCAGTTGATGAAAAGGATTAAAAACACAGAAATATTTCAAGCCATTTGATTTAAGTAAATTACATCGTTGACCTGGTGTCTTTATAACAGTGACCACGAGATCAGCATGGAGCATTTTCAGTCAGAGTTTAGAATCAGAGAGCCGTTCACACACAGATTTACACAACCTCAATGGTTAGAGTCACTCACCGGGAACACCAATAATGGCGATGATTGGGTAGATTATTTTGTCAGCGACCTGAACTGGATACATAATTTTCAGTGTGAAGTGATGTGTCCCTTCGAACTGCTGGCAGTCTCTCTGACTTTAACATCTGATGTTATATATTCCCAAAGCCTTTAATTTATACACTGTAAAGTCACCTTAGGGACATTGCGGCAGAAACCTGGTTTGAAGTTTTTTTTAAATATATGAACAAACAGATTACGACATTGAGTTCAGTGATGGAAAATATTTATTTTTAGTATTGACTTCGTCCCAAACACTGGATTCTGTTGATCGCATTTATCAACTAATAACAAGTGGAAAGATGCTGTCCACTCAAACACCATCAGTCCCACCTCTAGATCTCAGATAGTTTCAGTGATATCTGTTACTGGACTGTGACATTTCAGTAATTGAGTCCCAATTGTTACCGTGTCTCTCTGTGTGATCATTAACTGTGGACATTCTGTGATGTGATTTCAGTGGGTTAGAGTTTAGCATCAATTTAAAAATTCTGTTGATCAATAATTTGGAACTATTTAGTCTGCAAAGAAATGTGTTTTTATCCCGAAATCTACTGCAGCTTCTCAAATTGAGAAAATATTCAGAAACAATGGGACATCTCAGAAAATTCAGGCCCTGCAGCAGATACAATCACATCACCTCTTAGAGCAGTAACATAACAGATTTAACTGTGACCAGCAATGCACAGGCTCCAAATGACACTGGACCCACATCTGATACAGTGTTCAGAAACGTGCCCAGATGTGGAAGGAGAGAGATGAGCACGAGACAGAGGGATGGCTTGTGGGATGGGCTGAATCTAGAAAGGGTGCGAGGCTGGGAAAATGAACGGATAAGAGTGAGAGAGGAAGATTCTGAGTGAGTGAAAGTGAAAAAGAGGAAGACAGAAGGATAGATGGGGCGGGAGTGAGGGCATGATGATGGGGGAAGCAGTTATTATGAGAGGAATGGTGTTTATAACAGTAACTTAACTGAGAGAGAAGTCAGCTCCGCTGGCTATGAGGAGAGGTTGAATAAATCAGGATTGTTTTCATTGGAAAGACAAAGGCTGAGGGGAGACCTGATAGAGGTCTACAAAATTGTGGGAGGCACAGACAGGGTGGATAGTCAGAGGGTTTTCTCCGAGGGTGGAAGGTTCAGTTACAAGGAGGCACAGGTTCAAGATGGCAGGATGAAATATTAAAGGAGATGTGCGGGGGATGTTTTCCACACAGAGAGTGTCGGTGCCTGGAATGCCCTGACAGGGGAGGTGGTGGAATCAGGCACATTAGCAACATTTAAGAGGCATCTGGATTGATGCATTAATAGGAGGTAAGAGGGATACTGACCGAGTAAGCGCAGCAGGTTTTAATTTAAAATAGGGCATCATGATCAGCACAGGTTTGGAGAGTAACAGAAACCCTACAACACAGAAAGATGCCATTCGGCCTCGAGTCTGCACCGACCACAGTCCCACCCAGGCCCTACCCCCATATCCCTACATATTTACCAACTCATCCCTCGAACCTACGCATCTCAGGACTCTAAGGCCAATTTCAGCATGGCCAATCAACCTAACCAGCACATCTTTGGACTGTGGGAGGAAACCGGGGCACCCGGAGGAAACCCACGCAGACACGAGGAGAATGTGCAAACTCCACACAGACAGTGACCCAAGCCGCGAATTGAACCCAGGTCCCTGGAGCTGTGAAGTAGCAGTGGTAACCACTGTGCTACCGTGCTGCCCTCGGTCGAAGGGCCTATTCCCGAGCCGTCCATTTCTTTGCCTTTGTTCTTTGAGCGTCTGCATCAGGAAAGACGCAACTGGGGTAAGAGAGAGTGAGACAAATCAGACCACAAGACTGTGCTCCTGCTCCAGGCTGTCAAGAAGAAACTAAAGCGGGAGAATCCATCAAATAAAGTCGTGAAATGTTGGTCTGAGGAATCGAAAGATCTCCTACATGACTGCTTACGGTATGTGGTCTGGTCAGTATTTAAAAACTCTGTGACCAGCCTGAGCGAGTGCGTCACCACAGTAACTGACTTCATTAGGAAGCGTGGAGAAGACTGTGTGCCCAAGAAGATATTGCGTGTGTTTCCCAACGAGAAACCATGAATGAACAGGGATATCCACTGCTTTCTGAGGTCTCGATCTGAGGCGTTCAAATCTGACTGATACAAGAAACCCTACAACAAGAGAAGTGATTGCAGAGCCTCTGGCTCTGATCTTCAGGTCGTCGTTGGCCTCTGGTATAGTACCAGAAGATTGGAGGTTAGCGAATGTTGTCCCATTGTTTAAGAAGGGGAACAGAGACTTCCCCGGGAATTATAGACCGGTGAGTCTCACTTCTGTTGTCGGCAAGATGTTGGAAAAAATTATAAGGGATAGGATTTATAGTTATTTGGAGAGTAATGAATTGATAGGTGATAGTCAGCATGGTTTTGTGGCAGGTAGGTCGTGCCTTACTAACCTTATTGAGTTTTTTGAGAAAGTGACCAAGGAGGTGGATGGGGGCAAGGCAGTGGACGTGGTATATATGGATTTTAGTAAGGCGTTTGATAAGGTTCACCATGGTAGGCTTCTGCAGAAAATGCAGATGTATGGGATTGGGGGTGATCTAGGAAATTGGATCAGGAATTGGCTAGCGGATAGGAAACAGAGGGTGGTGGTTGATAGTAATTATTCATCATGGAGTGCGGTTACAAGTGGTGTACCTCAGGGATCTGTTTTGGGGCCACTGCTGTTTGTAATATTTATTAATGATCTGGATGAGGGTATAGTTGGGTGGATTAGCAAATTTGCTGATGACACCAAAGTCGGTGGTGTGGTAGACAGTGAGGAAGGGTGTCGTAGTTTGCAGGAAGACTTAGACAGGTTGCAAAGTTGGGCCGAGAGGTGGCGGATGGAGTTTAATGCGGAGAAGTGTGAGGTAATTCACTTTGGTAGGAATAACAGATGTGTTGAGTATAGGGCTAACGGGAGGACTTTGAATAGTGTGGAGGAGCAGAGGGATCTAGGTGTATGTGTGCATAGATCCCTGAAAGTTGGGAATCAAGTAGATAAGGTTGTTAAGAAGGCATATGGTGTCTTGGCGTTTATTGGTAGGGGGATTGAATTTAGGAGTCGTAGCGTTATGTTGCAACTGTACACAACTCTGGTGCGGCCGCACTTGGAGTACTGTGTGCAGTTCTGGTCCCCACATTACAGGAAGGATGTGGAGGCTTTGGAGAGGGTGCAGAGGAGGTTTACCAGGATGTTGCCTGGTATGGAGGGGAGATCCTATGAGGAGAGGCTGAGGGATTTGGGATTGTTTTCGCTGGAAAGGCGGCGGCTAAGAGGGGATCTTATTGAAACATATAAGATGATTAGAGGTTTAGATAGGGTGGATAGTGATAGCCTTTTTCCTCTGATGGAGAAATCCAGCACGAGGGGGCATGGCTTTAAATTGAGGGGGGGTAGTTATAGAACCGATGTCAGGGGTAGGTTCTTTACCCAGAGGGTGGTGAGGGATTGGAATGGCCTGCCAGCATCAGTTGTAAATGCGCCTAGTTTGGGGGCGTTTAAGAGATCCGTAGATAGGTTCATGGACGAAAAGAAATTGGTTTAGGTTGGAGGGTCACAGTTTTTTTTTAACTGGTCGGTGCAACATCGTGGGCCGAAGGGCCTGTTCTGCGCTGTAATGTTCTATGTTCTATGTTCTATGAAACCAGATATGATCGACACAGATCCTTCAAAGATGTCAAAAAGCCAGTACCGGACCAAGCTATTGTCCCATCCGAGCCAAACAGGCCCCCACCGACTATG
Organism: Mustelus asterias; assembly: GCF_964213995.1. NCBI lineage: Eukaryota > Metazoa > Chordata > Chondrichthyes > Carcharhiniformes > Triakidae > Mustelus > Mustelus asterias. The sequence goes on along the minus strand of NW_027591164.1, from coordinate 20,114 downwards.
CCAAAGTCTGCAAGACATAGCAGGCGACAAGATGAAGGCTTGTAAAATCGCTGACTCCAACGGACCCCTCTTTAATAAGCTCAATGCGTTCGATGCCCGTGTTAAGCATGAGGTCAGCGGCAGCATGTCCTCCACCCTGGAAGCCTCGGATGAAGCTGTGTCTGAGGTCACCATTGCAGATGTCAGAGCAGCCGACTCGAAACTCAACCTATGGAAAGCGAATGGCCCGGATGGGGTACCCGGACACGCACTCACACCCTGCGCGGATCAGCTGGCGGGGTTATCTGCAATCATCTTCAAACTCTCGTTACAACAATCTGAGTTCCCTATCTGCTTCAAGAAGACGATCATTATCCCAGTAGCAAAGATAAAAGAAGCAGCGTGCCTTAATGACGATCGTCCGATGGCTCTGACATCCATCGAAGCAGCAAGGGTCCAGAGCTTCAGGTTTCTAGGTGTCCAGGTCACTAACAACCTGTCCTGGTCCCCCATTGCTGACACTATGGTTAAGAAAGCCCACCAACATCTCTACTATCACAGAAGACTAAGGAAATTTGGAATGTCAGCTACGACTCTCACCAACTTTTTCAGATGCACCAGAAAGCATTCTTTCTGGTTGTATCACAGCTTGGTATGTCTCCCACTGTGCCCAAGACCACAAGGAATTACAAAAGGTCGTGAATGTAGCCCAATCCATCACGCAAACCAGCCTCTCATCCACTGACTCTGTCCACACTTCTTGCTGCCTCGGCAAAGCAGCCAGAATAATCAAGGACCCCATGCACCACGGACATTCTCTCTTCCACCTTTTTCCATCGGGAAAAAGATACAAAGGTCTGAGGTCAGGTACCAACCGACTCAAGAACAGCTTCTTCCCTGCTGCCATCAGACTTTTGAATGGACCTACCTCGCATTAAGTTGCTCTTTCTGTGCACCCGAGCTGTGGCTGTAACTCTGCATTCTGCTGTCTTTCATTTCCTTCTCTATGAATTCTTCTCTTGAAGAGTCTATGGGGGTGTAGGAGTAGAGTTAAGAGAGAAATCAGGAGGGCACAAAGGGGACACGAGATTGTTTTGGCAGATAAGGCGAAGGAGAATCCAAAGAGCTTCTACAAATACATAAAGGGCAAAAGAGTAACAAGGGAGAGAGTAGGGCTTCTTAAGGTTCAACAAGGTCATCTATGTGCGGATCCACAAGGGATTGGTGAGATCCTAAATGAATATTTCTCATCCATATTTACTGTTGAGAAAAGCATGGATGTGAGGGAACTTGGGGGAATAAATAGTGATATCTTGAGGAATGTACATATTACAGAGAAGGAGGTGCTGGAAGTCTTAAAGCGCATCAAGGTAGATAAATCCCTGGGACCTGATGAAGTGTATCCCAGAACATTGTGGGAGGCTCGGGAGGAAATTGCAGGTCGCCTCGCCGAGATATTTGAATCATCGGGGGAATGTCCCCAAAATAAGGGGAAGCAGATTTAGGACTGAGCTGAGGAGGAACTTCTTCACACAAAGGGTTGTGAATCTGTGGAATTCCCTGCCCAGTTGAGGCTCCCTCATTGGATGTTTTTAAGGCAAGGATAGATAGATTTTTAAACAGTAAAGGGATTAAGGGTTATGGTGAGCGGGCGGGTAAGTGGAGCTGAGTCCACAAAAAGATCAGCCATGATCTTATTGAATGGCGGAGCAGGCTCCAGGAGCCAGATGGCCGACTCCTGCTCCTAGTTCTTATGTTCTTACGTTGTTATGTTTACTCCGGGCATCAATTTTATTCATAACACTGGGCAGCTTATTACAGAGACTGGCTGTTCACTGAGGTCATCCTCGTGCTTGCAATTAGTGAGCATGTAAATAATCATGGGAGAGCGAAGCGTGCGTGTGCGTGTGTGTGTGTGCGTGTGTGTCTGTCTCTGTGTGTGTGTGTATGTGTGTGTGTGTGTGAGTGCGTGTGCTTGTGTGTGTGTGTATGTGTGCGTGCGTGTGTGCGTGTCGGTGTGTGTGTGTGTGTGTATGTCTCTGTGTGTATGTCTGTGTGTGTGTATATGTGTGTGTGTGTATGTGTGAGTGCATGTGTGTGAGTGTGTGTGCGTGTGAGTGTGTGCGTGTCGGTGTGTGTGTATGTCTCTTTGTGTATGTTTTTGTGTGTGTGTATGTGAGTGTGTGTGTGTGTGTGCGTGTGTGTGTGCGTGTGTATGTGTGTGTGTGTATATGTGTGTGTATGTGTGATTGCGTGTGTGTGAGTGTGTGTGTGCGTGTGTGAGTGTGTGTGTGTCTGTGTGTGTGTGTGTATGTCTCTGTGTGTGTGTGTGTGTGTGTGTGTGTATGTGTGTGTGCATGCGCGCGTGCAAAATGTTCTGTGTGTCTGTTAGCGTGTGCATGTGTGTTCATGGTTTTCTGTTTTTCTGTCAGCATATGTGTGAAAGATCATGTGTGTGCATTTCCTGTGTGTGTGTGTGTGTCAGTGACTATATGAGATTGTGTATTCGTGTGAGAATGTACACACGCACACAGATCTGTTTACATGTGATGAAGATTGTCAGAAAATACAACAAGATATTGATAGACTGGAAAATTGGGCGGAGAAATGGCAGATGGAATTTAAGATGGCAGATAACTGCGAGGTGATGCATTCAAGTGGATAGAGCTGTGAAGAAGACCTATAGTGTGTTAGCTTTTATTAACAGGGGGTTGGAGTTTAAGAGCCGTGGGGTTATGCTGCAACTGTACAGGACCTTGGTGAGACCACATTTGGAGTATTGTGTGCAGTTCTGGTCACCTCACTATAGGAAGGATTTGGAAGCGCTGGAAAGAGTGCTGAGGGGATTTACCAGGATGCTGCCTGGTTTGGAGGGTAGGTCTTATGAGGAAAGGTTGAGGGAGCTAGGGCTGTTCTCTCTGGAGCGGAGGAGGCTGAGGGGAGACTTAATAGAGGTTTATAAAACGATGAAGGGGATAGATAGAGTGAACGTTCAAAGACTATTTCCTCGGGTGGATGGAGCTATTACAAGGGGGCATAACTATAGGGTTCGTGGTGGGAGATACAGGAAGGATATCAGAGGTAGGTTCTTTACGCAGAGAGTGGTTGGGGTGTGGAATGGACTGCCTGCAGTGATAGTGGAGTCAGACACTTTAGGAACATTTAAGCGGTTATTGGATAGGCACATGGAGCACACCAGGATGATAGGGAGTGGGATAGCTTGATCTTGGTTTCAGATAAAGCTCGGCACAACATCGTGGGCCGAAGGGCCTGTTCTGTGCTGTACTGTTCTATGTTCTGTTCTATGGTCTAATGACGTGTTAACAGACTTATGGGCAGTTTTGAAGACAGACACAATCGATATACACTCCACAGTGAGATTAGCAACACATCCCTTTTCTCTCTCCACTCCCTCATGTTGTGGGGACTCGCTGCAAGTATTTTACTGGTTTGCATGGCTTTCAGAATTTCTGTAATCGAGGAATACAACCAACAGTGTGTGTGACAGAGAGAGTTTGAGAGATTTAGAGAGAGAGAGAAAGAGAGAGGGAGAGATTGAGAGAGACTCAGAGAGTGGGTGAGAGTTCTGCAGTATTTCATGCTTCTCGCTGGGACGGAGATGGACAAATTGAGCAAGTGAGTAACAGAGAGAGTCACAGAGAGACGGGGAGATATTCACCAATTTAAACATTATTGTGGATTTGCAATGGACTGCAGACAGTTTGAGATTCGGAAACAAGTATATTAAGCTGGAACATTACGGCAAATTGGCACTTATTAAAACATGAACACAAAAAAAACACTCAGACACAGAGAGTCACACACAGACACAGGCATGCAAACATGTAGGCAGAGACACAAAGAGTGACTGATTAACACTTAGATTTCTAACAATAAATGCCCTGATTAAACTGTCACTGGATGGTGGGGTTAACCCAGCAAACCCACACAGCTGGCTCAGAATCAGAACTCACCTTCTGCAGTCACTGAAACACTCCTGTATCACCTGCCTTATTGCAATAGGATGCCGTGTTTGAGAGCAGGACAGGGACATGGGATGTGGAGAACTGCACATGTGGAGTATAAGGACGAGGAATCTATCAGAGAATCCACACAAACCAGGGAGAAACAAACAAGGAAACACATGTTGAAACTGAGAGATTGCTGTGTGGAAAGATTTAGAAATTGTTGGGAACATTGACCCAGTGAAATGTTGCCAATGTGATCAGAATAGATATGGTAAAATCTTTCTGCAGCATTAAGGCACGCAGTGTACTGAGTGGAACAATATTGTAGCATTCCAAAATAAACTACATTGGGCTTTGCACTGTCTGAATGCACCTGCTATTGGTCTGTGGTTCTGCAATATCCTCACTGGCAAAAATATGAATACAGTCTGTATAAATGATTCGAGCTTTCAACATGAGGTGCGCTTTGGATGTCAAGGAAAATATAGGACAGGAGAAGGCAAGGAAGGGAAGCTTCTGTTAGATTCTGAAATCTCCCACACAGCACAAGATAGGCACACAATCACACTCACAGCCACAGACTCACACTCAGACTGTGCTGCAGGCAAAAATTATGAAGGGAAATTGCCAAAAGCTTTTGATGGGGGACAATGTAGAGGAAGCTTTACTCTGCATCTAACCCCGTGCTGTACCTGTCCTGGGAGTGTTTGATGGGGGGACAGTGTAGAGGGAGCTTTACTCTGTATCTAACCCCATGCTGTACCTGTCCTGGGAGTGTTTGATGGGGGGACAGTGTAGAGGGAGCTTTACTCTGTATCTAACCCCATGCTGTACCTGTCCTGGGAGTGTTTGATGGGGACAGTGTAGAGGGAGCGTTACTCTGTATCTAACCCCATGCTGCACCTGTCCTGGGAGTGTTTGATGGGGACAGTGTAGAGGGAGCTTTACTCTGTATCTAACCCCGTGCTGTACCTGTCCTGGGAGTGTTTGATGGGGACAGTGTAGAGGGAGCTTTACTCTGTATCTAACCCCGTGCTGTACCTGTCCTGGGAGTGTTTGATGGGGACAGTGTAGAGGGAGCTTTACTCTGTATCTAACCCCGTGCTGCAACTGACCTGGGAGTGTTTGATGGGGACAGTGTAGAGGGAGCTTTACTCTGTATCTAACCCCGTGCTGTACCTGTCCTGGGAGTGTTTGATGGGGACAGTGTAGAGGGAGCTTTCGTGCGTATCTAACCCCGTGCTGTACCTGTCATGGGAGTGTTTGATGGGGACAGTGTAGAGGGAGGTTTACTCTGTATCTAACCCCGTGCTGTGCCTGTCCTGGGAGTGTTTGATTGGGACAGTGTGGAAGGAGCTTTACTCTGTCTCTAACCCCATGCTGTACCTGTCCTGGGAGTATTTGATGGGGGACAGTGTAGAGGGAGCTTTACTCTGTATCTAACCCCGTGCTGTGCCTGTCCTGGGAGTGTTTGATGGGGACAGTGTAGAGGGAGCTTTACTCTGTATCTAACCCCGTGCTGTACCTGTCCTGGGAGTGTTTGATGGGGGACAGTGTAGAGGGAGCTTTACTCTGTATCTAACCCCGTGCTGTACCTGACCTGGGAGTGTTTGATGGGGACATTTTCGAAGGAGCTTTACTCTGTATCTAACCCCATGCTGTACCTGTCCAGGGTGTGTTTGATGGGGACAGTGTGGAGGGAGCTTAACTCTGTATCTAACCACATGCTGTATCTGTCCTGGGAGTACTTGATGGGGGACAGTGTAGAGGAATAATTACTCTGTATTTAACCCAATGCTGTACCTGTCCTGGGAGTATTTGATGGGGGGCAATGTAGAGGGAGCATTGCTCTATACCGATCCCCATGCTGTACCTGTCAGGGAATGGTTTCAGATCAAAGAGCGCCTGGTGGACTGAAGTGCACTTGCTTCAATGCGAAAAGTTTTGCAGGTAAGACAGATGAACTTAGAGCTTGGATTATTATTTGGAACTTTGATGTTGTTGCCATTCCAGAGACTTGGTTAAGGGAAGGACAGGATTGACAGTTTAACATTCGCGGATACGGATGCTTAAGGCTGGACAGAGGGGCATGTAAAAGTGGTGGTGGAGTTGCACTACTGGTTAAGGGGAATATCGCAGCTGTAGTGCGGGAGGACAACTCGGAGTGCTCAGACAGCGAAACAATGTGGGAAGAAATCAGGAATAGGAAGGGTGTAGTTACAATGTTGGGAGTTTCCTTCACGCCTCCCAAGGCCTGCGGGAGTTAGAGGAACAGATATGGAGGCAGATTTCGGCAAGGTGTAAAAGTAACAGGGTTGTTGTGATGGGTGATTTTAACTTCACCTGTATTACCTGGGACTCAATTCGTCCTGGGGTAATGGGGCAGAGTTTGTAAGGACCATCTAGGAGGGCTTCATCAAACAGTGTGTAGATAATCCAACTAGAGAAGGGGCCATACTGGACCTGCTCTTGGGGAATGAGTCCAGCCAGGTGGTCGAGGTTTCATAGAACATAGAACATTACAGCGCAGAACAGGCCCTTCGGCTCACGATGTTGCACCGACCAGTTAAAAAAAAAAACTGTGACCCTCCAACCTAAACCAATTTCTTTTCGTCCATGAACCTAGCTACGGATCTCTTAAACGCCCCCAAACTAGGCGCATTTACTACTGATGCTGGCAGGGCATTCCAATCCCTCACCACCCTCTGGGTAAAGAACCTACCCCTGACATCGGTTCTATAACTACCCCCCCTCAATTTAAAGCCATGCCCCCTCGTGCTGGATTTCTCCATCAGAGGAAAAAGGCTATCACTATCCACCCTATCTAAACCTCTAATCATCTTATATGTTTCAATAAGATCCCCTCTTAGCCGCCGCCTTTCCAGCGAAAACAATCCCAAATCCCTCAGCCTCTCCTCATAGGATCTCCCCTCCATACCAGGCAACATCCTGGTAAACCTCCTCTGCACCCTCTCCAAAGCCTCCACATCCTTCCTGTAATGTGGGGACCAGAACTGCACACAGTACTCCAAGTGCGGCCGCACCAGAGTTGTGTACAGTTGCAACATAACGCTACGACTCCTAAATTCAATCCCCCTACCAATAAACGCCAAGACACCATATGCCTTCTTAACAACCTTATCTACTTGATTCCCAACTTTCAGGGATCTATGCACACATACACCTAGATCCCTCTGCTCCTCCACACTATTCAAAGTCCTCCCGTTAGCCCTATACTCAACACATCTGTTATTCCTACCAAAGTGAATTACCTCACACTTCTCCGCATTAAACTCCATCCGCCACCTCTCGGCCCAACTTTGCAACCTGTCTAAGTCTTCCTGCAAACTACGACACCCTTCCTCACTGTCTACCACACCACCGACTTTGGTGTCATCAGCAAATTTGCTAATCCACCCAACTATACCCTCATCCAGATCATTAATAAATATTACAAACAGCAGTGGCCCCAAAACAGATCCCTGAGGTACACCACTTGTAACCGCACTCCATGATGAATAATTACTATCAACCACCACCCTCTGTTTCCTATCCGCTAGCCAATTCCTGATCCAATTTCCTAGATCACCCCCAATCCCATACATCTGCATTTTCTGCAGAAGCCTACCATGGTGAACCTTATCAAACGCCTTACTAAAATCCATATATACCACGTCCACTGCCTTGCCCCCATCCACCTCCTTGGTCACTTTCTCAAAAAACTCAATAAGGTTAGTAAGGCACGACCTACCTGCCACAAAACCATGCTGACTATCACCTATCAATTCATTACTCTCCAAATAACTATAAATCCTATCCCTTATAATTTTTTCCAACATCTTGCCGACAACAGAAGTGAGACTCACCGGTCTATAATTCCCGGGGAAGTCTCTGTTCCCCTTCTTAAACAATGGGACAACATTCGCTAACCTCCAATCTTCTGGTACTATACCAGAGGCCAACGACGACCTGAAGATCAGAGCCAGAGGCTCTGCAATCACTTCTCTTGCCTCCCAGAGAATCCTTGGATAAATCCCATCCGGACCAGGGGATTTATCTATTTTCAGACCCTCCAGAATATCCTGCACATCCTCCTTATCAACTGTAATACTGTCTATTCTACTCCCTTGCAACCCAGTGTCCTCCTCAGCTATATTCATGTCCCCTTGCGTGAACACCGAAGAGAAATATTGGTTCAATGCTTCACCAATCTCCTCCGGTTCCACACATAACTTCCCTCTGCCATCTATAACTGGCCCTAAACTTGCCCTAACCAACCTTCTGTTCTTGACATACCTATAGAACGCCTTAGGATTCTCTTTAACCCTATCCGCCAAAGTCTTCTCATGTCCCCTTTTAGCCCTTCTAAGCTCGCTCTTCAACTCCCTCTTAGCCAATCTAAAGCTTTCTAGTGCACTACCCGAGTGCTCACGTCTCATCCGAACATAAGCCTCCTTTTTCTTTTTAACCAACAAAGAAACTTTTTTGGTGCACCACGGTTCCCTAGCCCTACCAATTCCTCCTTGCCTGACAGGGACATACCTATCACAGACTCGCAGTAGCTGCTCCTTGAAAAAACTCCACATGTCGGACGTTCCCAGTCCCTGTAATCTCCTAGTCCAACCTATGTTTCCTAATTCTCTCCTAATAGCCTCATAATTACCCTTCCCCCAGCTAAAACCACTGGCCCGAGGTTCATGCCTATCCCTTTCCATCACTAAGGTGAACGTAACCGAATTGTGGTCACTATCACCAAAATGCACACCAACTTCCAAGTCTAGCACCTGGTCTGGCTCATTTCCCAGCACCAGATCCAATATAGCCTCACCTCTAGTTGGCCTGTCTACATACTGAGTCAAAAAACCTTCCTGCACGCTTTGAACAAAAACTGACCCCTCTAACGAGCTAGAGCTATAACAATTCCAGTCAATATTAGTCAAGTTAAAATCCCCCATAACAATTGCCCTATTACTTTCACTCCTAAGCAGGATTGACTCCGCAATCCTTTCCTCAACCTCTCTAGAACTTTTAGGAGGTCTATAAAAGACTCCCAACAGGGTGACCTCTCCTCTCCTATTTCTAATCTCCGCCCATACTACCTCAACAGATAAGTCCTCATCAAACCTCCTCTCTGACACTGTGATACAATCTCTGACCAATAATGCTACCCCTCCCCCTCTTCTACCTCCTTCCCTACTTCGACTAAAACATTTGAACCCCGGGACCTGCAGCATCCATTCCTGCCCCTGCTCTATCCATGTCTCTGAAATAGCCACAACATCGAAGTCCCAGGTACTGATCCACGCTGCAAGTTCACCCACTTTATTGCGAATACTCCTGGCATTGAAGTATACACATTTCAAACCCTGCTCCACCCCACCTCTGCAATGCCGTGCATTGCAGTCCCCATCCATGCATCCCTCACTTTCAGCCCCACTACTCAGGATCCCTCCCCCCCCCCGAATCAGTTTAAACCTCCCTGCATGGCCTTAGCAAATTTACCCCCCAGGATATTGGTCCCCTTCTGATTAAGGTGTAGACCATCCTTCTCATAGAGGTCACACCTTCCCCAGTACGAGCCCCAATTGCTTAAGTACCTGAACCCCTCCCTCCTGCACCATCCCCTCAGCCATGAATTCAAACCTTCCCTCTCCCTATTCCTCTCTAAACTATCCCGTGGTACAGGCAAGAGTCCAGAGATAACCACTCTGTCAGTCTTGGCCTTTAGTTTCCACCCCAACTCCATAAATCCCTGCCTAATATCCCCTTCCCCTATCCTCCCTATGTCGTGTGTCCCCACATGTACAATAACTTGTGGTTTATCTCCCTCCCCCCTAAGAGTCCTGAATACCCTGTCAGACACATCCCGGACCCCAGCCCCTGGTAGGCAACACACCAACCCTGAGTCCCTACCTTTAGTTCCGACCCTCCTATCTGTCCCCTTAATTGTGGAGTCCCCAATCACAAGGCCCAGTCTTTTACAGCCCCTAACCACCTGAGCTTTCTCACTCGGCTCACCCCCAGAGATCTGCTCTCTATGCTCAGTTGATTCCTCCTCAACTGTAGCCTCCAGCACCGAAAACCTATTATGGAGGGGAACCGCCCCAGGGGATTGTCTTCCCGATTGCTTCTTACCCCTCCTCCTGGCATTGACCCAAGCCTCATTTCTAGGAGTTACTATTTCTCTATAACTCCTATCAACTTCCACCTCCGCCTCCCGAATTATGCGGAGTTCCTCTACCTCCCCCTCCAGCTCCTTTACACGCTCCTCCAGAAGCTGCAATCTAATGCACTTCTTACAACTAAAATCTCCTGAAACACTACTGGATTTCCTCACCACATACATCCCACAGGAGATGCAGCATACTGCCTGAACTGCCATCCCTGAAGCCATTACCAGCAAGAAAAAAAGAAAACAAAAAACTTCCCCACACTTCCCCAACTGTCACTCTCCACTGCAGCCCGAGCAACACTCCCTCACTGAGACACCAACTGTCACACTCTACTGCAGCCCGAGCAGCACTCCCACAGTGAGACACCAACTGTCACACTCTACTGCAGCCCGAGCAGCACTCCCACAGTGAGACACCAACTGTCACACTCTACTGCAGCCCGAGCAGCACTCCCTCACTGAGACACCAACTGTAGAGTGATCCTTGGGGATTGTGTCACTATTTAGAGTGATCCTTGGGGATTGTGTCATTATTTCGAGTGATCCTTGGGGATTGTGTCACTATTTAGAGTGATCCTTGGGGATTGTGTCACGATTTAGAGTGTTCCTTGGGATTGTGTCACTATTTAGTGTTATCCTTGTGGGGTTGTGTCTCTATTGAGAGTGATCCTTGGGGATTGTGTCACTATATTGAGTGATCCTTGGGAATTGTTTCATTATTTTTAGTGTCCTTGGGGATTGTATCACTATTTAGAGTGATCCTTGTGGATTGTATCACTATTTAGAGTGATCCTTGGGGATTGTGTCACTATTTAGAGTGATCCTTGGGGATTGTGTCTCTATTGAGATTGATCCTTGGGGATTGTGTCACTATTTAGAGTGATCCTTGTGGATTGTGTCATGATTTAGAGTGATCCTTGGGGATTGTGTCATTATTTAGAGTTATACTTGGGTATTGTGTCACTATTTAGAGTGATCCTTGGGGATTGTGTCACGATTTAGAGTGATCCTTGGGGATTGTGTCACTATTTAGAGTGATCCTTGGGGATTGTGTCACTATTTAGAGTGATCCTTGGGGATTGAGTCACAATTGAAAGTAATCCTTGGGAATTGTGTCACTATTTAGAGTGATCCTTGGGGACTGTGTCACTATTTAGAGTGATCCTTGGGGATTGTGTCACTATTTAGAGTGATCCTTGGGGATTGTGTCACTATTTAGAGTGATCCTTGGGGATTGTGTCACGATTTAGAGTGATCCTTGTGGATTGTGTCACTATTTAGAGTGATACTTGGGAATTGTGTCACTATTTCGAGTGATCCTTGGGGATTGTGTCACTATTTAGAGTGATCCTTGGGGATTGAGTCACAATTGAGAGTAATGCTTGGGAATTGTGTCACTATTTAGAGTGATCCTTGGGGATTGTGTCACTATTTAGAGTGATCCTTGTGGATTGTGTCACTATTTAGAGTGATCCTTGGGGATCCTATAGTTATTTGGAGAGTAATGAATTGATAGGTGATAGTCAGCATGGTTTTGTGGCAGGTAGGTCGTGCCTTACTAACCTTATTGAGTTTTTTGAGAAAGTGACCAAGGAGGTGGATGGGGGCAAGGCAGTGGACGTGGTATATATGGATTTTAGTAAGGCGTTTGATAAGGTTCACCATGGTAGGCTTCTGCAGAAAATGCAGATGTATGGGATTGGGGGTGATCTAGGAAATTGGATCAGGAATTGGCTAGCGGATAGGAAACAGAGGGTGGTGGTTGATAGTAAATATTCATCATGGAGTGCGGTTACAAGTGGTGTACCTCAGGGATCTGTTTTGGGGCCACTGCTGTTTGTAATATTTATTAATGATCTGGATGAGGGTATAGTTGGGTGGATTAGCAAATTTGCTGATGACACCAAAGTCGGTGATGTGGTAGACAGTGAGGAAGGGTGTCGTAGTCTGCAGGAAGACTTAGACAGGTTGCAAAGTTGGGCCGAGAGGTGGCGGATGGAGTTTAATGAGGAGAAGTGTGAGGTAATTCACTTTGGTAGGAATAACAGATGTGTTGAGTATAGGGCTAACGGGAGGACTTTGAATAGTGTGGAGGAGCAGAGGGATCTAGGTGTATGTGTGCATAGATCCCTGAAAGTTGGGAATCAAGTAGATAAGGTTGTTAAGAAGGCATATGGTGTCTTGGCGTTTATTCGTAGGGGGATTGAATTTAGGAGTCGTAGCGTTATGTTGCAACTGTACACAACTCTGGTGCGGCCGCACTTGGAGTACTGTGTGCAGTTCTGGTCCCCACATTACAGGAAGGATGTGGAGGCTTTGGAGAGGGTGCAGAGGAGGTTTACCAGGATGTTGCCTGGTATGGAGGGGAGATCCTATGAGGAGAGGCTGAGGGATTTGGGATTGTTTTCGCTGGAAAGGCGGCGGCTAAGAGGGGATCTTATTGAAACATATAAGATGATTAGAGGTTTAGATAGGGTGGATAGTGATAGCCTTTTTCCTCTGATGGAGAAATCCAGCACGAGGGGGCATGGCTTTAAATTGAGGGGGGGTAGTTATAGAACCGATGTCAGGGGTAGGTTCTTTACCCAGAGGGTGGTGAGGGATTGGAATGCCCTGCCAGCATCAGTAGTAAATGCGCCTAGTTTGGGGGCGTTTAAGAGATCCGTAGATAGGTTCATGGACGAAAAGAAATTGGTTTAGGTTGGAGGGTCACAGTTTTTTTTTTTTAACTGGTCGGTGCAACATCGTGGGCCGAAGGGCCTGTTCTGCGCTGTAATGTTCTATGTTCTATGTTCTATGATTGTGTCACTATTTAGAGTGATCCTTGGGGATTGTGTTAGTATTTCGTGTGATCCTTGGGGATTGTGTCACTATTTAGAGTGATCCTTGTGGATTGTGTCACTATTTAGATTGATCCTTGGGTATTGTGTCACTATTTAGAGTGATCCGTGGGCATTGTTTTAGTATTTAGAGTGATCCTTGGGTATTGTGTCACTATTTAGAGTGTCCCTTGGGATTGTGTCACTATTTAGAGTTATCCTTGGGGGATTGTGTCTCTATTGAGAGTGATCCTTGGGGATTGTGTCACTATTTAGAGTGATCCTTGGGGATTGTGTCTCTATTGAGAGTGATCCTTGGGGATTGTGTCATTATTTAGAGTGATCCTTTGGGATTGTGTCACTATTTAGAGTGATCCGAGGGGATTGTGTCACTATTTAGAATGATCCTTTGGGATTGTGTCACTATTTAGAGTAGTCCTTGGGGGATTGTGTCTCTATTGAGAGTGATCCTTGGGGATTGTGTCACTACATTGAGTGATCCTTGGGAATTGTTTCATTATTTAGAGTGTCCTTGGGGATTGTATCACTATTTAGAGTGATGCTTGGGGATTGTGTCTCTATTGAGAGTAATCCTTGGGGATTGTGTCACTATTTAGAGTGATCCTTGTGGATTGTGTCATTATTTAGAGTGATCCTTGGCGATTGTGTCAGTATTTAGAGTGATCCCTGGGTATTCTGTCACTATTTAGAGTGATCCTTGGGAATTGTGTCACGATTTAGAGTGATTCTTGGGGATTGTGTCACTATTTAGAGTGATACTTGGGAATTGTGTCAATATTTCGAGTGATCCTTGGGGATTGTGTCACTATTTAGAGTGATCCTTGGGGATTGAGTCACAATTGAGAGTAATCCTTGGGAATTGTGTCACTATTTAGAGTGATCCTTGGGGATTGTGTCACTATTTAGAGTGATCCTTGGGGATAGTGTCTCTATTGAGAGTGATCCTTGGGGATTGTGTCACTATTTAGAGTGATCCTTGTGGATTGTGTCATTATTTAGAGTGATCCTTGGTGATTGTGTCAGTATTTAGAGTGATCCTTGTGTATTGTGTCACTATTTAGAGTGATCCTTGTGGATTGTGTCACGATTTAGAGTGATCCTTGGGGATTGTGTTACTATTTAGAGTGATACTTGGGAATTGTGTCACAATTGAGAGTTATCCTTGGGAATTGTGTCACTATTTAGAGTGATCCTTGGGGACTGTGCCACTATTTAGAGTGATCCTTGGGGATTGTGTCACTATTTAGAGTGATCCTTGGGGATTGTGTCACTATTTAGAGTGATCCTTGGGGATTGTGTCACGATTCAGAGTGATCCTTGGGGATTGTGTCACTATTTAGAGTGATACTTGGGAATTGTGTCACTATTTCGAGTGATCCTTGGGGATTGTGTCACTATTTAGAGTGATCCTTGGGGATTGAGTCACAATTGAGAGTAATCCTTTGGAATTGTGTCACTATTTAGCGTGATCCTTGGGGATTGTGTCACTATTTAGAGTGATCCTTGGGGATTGTGTTAGTATTTCGTGTGATCCATGGGGATTGTGTCACTATTTAGAGTGATCCTTGGGTATTGTGTCACTATTTAGAGTGATCCTTGGGCATTGTGTTAGTATTTAGAGTGATCCTTGGGGATTGTGTCACTATTTAGAGTGTTCCTTGGGATTGTGTCACTATTTAGAGTTATCCTTGGGGGATTGTGTCTCTATTGAGAGTGATCCTTGGGGATTGTGTCACTATTTAGAGTGATCCTTGGGTATTGTGTCTCTATTGGGAGTGATCCTTGGGGATTGTGTCATTATTTAGAGTGATCCTTGGGGATTGTGTCACTCTTTAGAGTGATCCTTGGGGATTGTGTCACTATTTAGAGTGATCCTTTGGGATTGTGTCTCTATTTAGAGTTATCCTTGGGGGATTGTGTCTCTATTGAGAGTGATCCTTGGGGATTGCGTCACTATATTGAGTGGTCCTTAGGAATTGTGTCATTATATAGAGTGTCCTTGGGGATTGTATCACTATTTAGAGTGATCCTTGTGGATTGTATCACTATTTAGAGTGATCCTTGGGGATTGTGTCACTATTTAGAGTGATACTTGGGGATTGTGTCTCTATTGAGAGTGATCCTTGGGGATTGTGTCACTATTTAGAGTGATCCTTGTGGATTGTGTCATTATTTAGAGTGATCCTTGGGGATTGTGTCAGTATTTAGAGTGATCCTTGGGTATTGTGTCACTATTTAGAGTGATCCTTGGGGATTGTGTCACGATTTAGAGTGATCCTTGGGGATTGTGTCACTATTTAGAGTGATACTTGGGAATTGTGTCACTATTTAGAGTGATCCTTGGGGATTGTGTAACTATTTGTAGAGATCCTTGGGGATTGTGTCACTATTTAGAGTGATCCTTGGGGATTGTGTCACTATTTAGAGTGATCCTTGGGGATTGTGTCACTATTTAGAGTGATCCTTTGGGATTGTGACACTATTTAGAGTGATCCTTGGGTATTGTGTCACTATTTAGAGTGATCCTTGTGGATTGTGTCACGATTTAGAGTGATCCTTGGGGATTGTGTTACTATTTAGAGTGATACTTGGGAATTGTGTCACTATTTGTAGAGATCCTTGGGGATTGTGTCACTATTTAGAGTGATCCTTGGGGATTGTGTCACTATTTAGAGTGATACTTGGGAATTGTGTCACTATTTAGAGTGATCCTTGGGGATTGTGTAACTATTTGTAGAGATCCTTGGGGATTGTGTCACTATTTAGAGTGATCCTTGGGGATTGTGTCACTATTTAGAGTGATCCTTGGGGATTGTGTCACTATTTAGAGTGATCCTTTGGGATTGTGACACTATTTAGAGTGATCCTTGGGTATTGTGTCACTATTTAGAGTGATCCTTGTGGATTGTGTCACGATTTAGAGTGATCCTTGGGGATTGTGTTACTATTTAGAGTGATACTTGGGAATTGTGTCACTATTTCGAGTGATCCTTGGTATTGTGTCACTATTTAGAGTGATCCTTGGGGATTGAGTCACAATTGAAAGTAATCCTAGGGAATTGTGTCACTACTTAGAGTGATCCTTGGGGACTGTGTCACTATTTAGAGTGATCCTTGGGGATTGTGTCACTATTTAGAGTGATACTTGGGAATTGTGTCACTATTTAGAGTGATCCTTGGGGATTGTGTAACTATTTGTAGAGATCCTTGGGGATTGTTTCACTATTTAGAGTGATCCTTGGGGATTGTGTCACTATTTAGAGTGATCCTTGGGTATTGTGTCACTATTTAGAGTGATCCTTTGGGATTGTGTCACTATTTAGAGTGATCCTTGGGTATTGTGTCACTATTTAGAGTGATCCTTGTGGATTGTGTCACGATTTAGAGTGATCCTTGGGAATTGTGTTACTATTTAGAGTGATACTTGGGAATTGTGTCACTATTTCGAGTGATCCTTGGGGATTGTGTCACTATTTAGGGTGATCCTTGGGGATTGAGTCACAATTGAGAGTAATCATTTGGAATTGTGTCACTATTTAGAGTGATCCTTGGGGATTGTGTCACTATTTAGTGTGATCCTTGTGGATTGTGTCACTATTTAGAGTGGTCCTTGGGGATTGTGTCACTATTTAGAGTGATCGTTGGGGATTGTGTTAGTACTTCGTGTGATCCATGGGGATTGTGTCACTATTTAGAGTGATCCTTGGGTATTGTGTCACTATTTAGAGTGATCCTTGGGCATAATGTTAGTATTTAGAGTGATCCTTGGGGATTGTGTCACTATTTAGATTGTTCCTTGGGATTGTGTCACTATTTAGAGTTATCCTTGGGGGATTGTGTCTCTATTGAGAGTGATCCTTCGGGATTGTGTAACTATTTAGAGTGATCCATGGGGATTGTGTCTCTATTGGGAGTGATCCTTGGGGATTGTGTCATTATTTAGTGTGATCCTTGGGGATTGTGTCACTCTTTAGAGTGATCCTTGGGGATTCTGTCACTATTTAGAGTGATCCTTTGGGATTGTGTCAATATTTAGAGTGATCCTTGGGTATTGTGTCACTATTTAGAGTGATCCTTGTGGGTTGTGTCATTATTTAGAGTGATCCTTGGGCATTGTGTCACTATTTAGAGTGTTCCTTGGGATTGTGTCACTATTTAGAGTTATCCTTGGGGGATTGTGTCTCTATTGAGAGTGATCCTTGGGGATTGCGTCACTATATTGAGTGGTCCTTGGGAATTGTGTCATTATATAGAGTGTCCTTGGGGATTGTATCACTATTTAGAGTGATCCTTGTGGATTGTATCACTATTTAGAGTGATCCTTGGGGATTGTGTCACTATTTAGAGTGATCCTTGGGGATTGTGTCTCTATTGAGAGTGATCCTTGGGGATTGTGTCACTATTTAGAGTGATCCTTGTGGATTGTATCACTATTTAGAGTGATCCTTGGGGATTGTGTCACGATTTAGAGTGATCCTTGTGGATTGTGTCACTATTTAGAGTGATACTTGGGAATTGTGTCACTATTTCGAGTGATCCTTGGGGATTGTGTCACTATTTAGAGTGATCCTTGGGGATTGAGTCACAATTGAGAGTAATGCTTGGGAATTGTGTCACTATTTAGAGTGATCCTTGGGGATTGTGCTAGTATTTCGTGTGATCCTTGGGGATTGTGTCACTATTTAGAGTGATCCTTGTGGATTGTGTCACTATTTAGATTGATCCTTGGGTATTGTGTCACTATTTAGAGTGATCCGTGGGCATTGTTTTAGTATTTAGAGTGATCCTTGTGGATTGTGTCACTATTTAGATTGATCCTTGGGTATTGTGTCACTATTTAGAGTGATCCGTGGGCATTGTTTTAGTATTTAGAGTGATCCTTGGGGATTGTGTCACTATTTAGAGTGTCCCTTGGGATTGTGTCACTATTTAGAGTTATCCTTGGGGGATTGTGTCTCTATTGAGAGTGATCCTTGGGGATTGTGTCACTATTTAGAGTGATCCTTGGGGATTGTGTCTCTATTGAGAGTGATCCTTGGGGATTGTGTCATTATTTAGAGTGATCCTTTGGGATTGTGTCACTATTTAGAGTGATCCGAGGGGATTGTGTCACTATTTAGAATGATCCTTTGGGATTGTGTCACTATTTAGAGTAGTCCTTGGGGGATTGTGTCTCTATTGAGAGTGATCCTTGGGGATTGTGTCACTACATTGAGTGATCCTTGGGAATTGTTTCATTATTTAGAGTGTCCTTGGGGATTGTATCACTATTTAGAGTGATGCTTGGGGATTGTGTCTCTATTGAGAGTAATCCTTGGGGATTGTGTCACTATTTAGAGTGATCCTTGTGGATTGTGTCATTATTTAGAGTGATCCTTGGCGATTGTGTCAGTATTTAGAGTGATCCCTGGGTATTCTGTCACTATTTAGAGTGATCCTTGGGAATTGTGTCACGATTTAGAGTGATTCTTGGGGATTGTGTCACTATTTAGAGTGATACTTGGGAATTGTGTCACTATTTCGAGTGATCCTTGGGGATTGTGTCACTATTTAGAGTGATCCTTGGGGATTGAGTCACAATTGAGAGTAATCCTTGGGAATTGTGTCACTATTTAGAGTGATCCTTGGGGATTGTGTCACTATTTAGAGTGATCCTTGGGGATAGTGTCTCTATTGAGAGTGATCCTTGGGGATTGTGTCACTATTTAGAGTGATCCTTGTGGATTGTGTCATTATTTAGAGTGATCCTTGGTGATTGTGTCAGTATTTAGAGTGATCCTTGTGTATTGTGTCACTATTTAGAGTGATCCTTGTGGATTGTGTCACGATTTAGAGTGATCCTTGGGGATTGTGTTACTATTTAGAGTGATACTTGGGAATTGTGTCACAATTGAGAGTTATCCTTGGGAATTGTGTCACTATTTAGAGTGATCCTTGGGGACTGTGCCACTATTTAGAGTGATCCTTGGGGATTGTGTCACTATTTAGAGTGATCCTTGGGGATTGTGTCACTATTTAGAGTGATCCTTGGGGATTGTGTCACGATTCAGAGTGATCCTTGAGGATTGTGTCACTATTTAGAGTGATACTTGGGAATTGTGTCACTATTTCGAGTGATCCTTGGGGATTGTGTCACTATTTAGAGTGATCCTTGGGGATTGAGTCACAATTGAGAGTAATCCTTTGGAATTGTGTCACTATTTAGAGTGATCCTTGGGGATTGTGTCACTATTTAGAGTGATCCTTGGGGATTGTGTTAGTATTTCGTGTGATCCATGGGGATTGTGTCACTATTTAGAGTGATCCTTGGGTATTGTGTCACTATTTAGAGTGATCCTTGGGCATTGTGTTAGTATTTAGAGTGATCCTTGGGGATTGTGTCACTATTTAGAGTGTTCCTTGGGATTGTGTCACTATTTAGAGTTATCCTTGGGGGATTGTGTCTCTATTGAGAGTGATCCTTGGGGATTGTGTCACTATTTAGAGTGATCCTTGGGTATTGTGTCTCTATTGGGAGTGATCCTTGGGGATTGTGTCATTATTTAGAGTGATCCTTGGGGATTGTGTCACTCTTTAGAGTGATCCTTGGGGATTGTGTCACTATTTAGAGTGATCCTTTGGGATTGTGTCTCTATTTAGAGTGTTCCTTGGGATTGTGTCACTATTTAGAGTTATCCTTGGGGGATTGTGTCTCTATTGAGAGTGATCCTTGGGGATTGCGTCACTATATTGAGTGGTCCTTAGGAATTGTGTCATTATATAGAGTGTCCTTGGGGATTGTATCACTATTTAGAGTGATCCTTGTGGATTGTATCACTATTTAGAGTGATCCTTGGGGATTGTGTCACTATTTAGAGTGATACTTGGGGATTGTGTCTCTATTGAGAGTGATCCTTGGGGATTGTGTCACTATTTAGAGTGATCCTTGTGGATTGTGTCATTATTTAGAGTGATCCTTGGGGATTGTGTCAGTATTTAGAGTGATCCTTGGGTATTGTGTCACTATTTAGAGTGATCCTTGGGGATTGTGTCACGATTTAGAGTGATCCTTGGGGATTGTGTCACTATTTAGAGTGATACTTGGGAATTGTGTCACTATTTAGAGTGATCCTTGGGGATTGTGTCACTATTTAGAGTGATCCTTGGGGATTGAGT